>NC_083421.1:203172-309007 GCF_020745735.1 Hemiscyllium ocellatum | reverse complement strand
ACTCTCTCACTCTCCCGGCCCTCCCCTCCCCTATCTCGCCCTCCTGGCCCTCCCCTCCCCTCTCTCGACCCCCGTCCCTCTCTCGCCCTTTTGGCCCTCCCCTCCCCTTTCTCGCCTTCCCCTCTCCTCTCTCGCCCTCCCGGCCCTCCCGTCCCTGCCCTCCCCTCCATGCCCTCTCTCGCCCTCGCCGCCCTCGCTCGCCCTCCCTCGCCCTACCCTCCCTCGCCCTACCCGCACTCCACTCCCTCCCCTCTCACGCCCTCCCCTCTCTCGCCCTCCAGGCCCTCCCGGCACTCCCTTCCCTCTCCACTCTCGCCCTTCCTGCTTTCCTGCCCCTCCCTTCCCTCCCTTCCCTCCCCTCCCCTCTCTCACCCTCCCTTCCCCTCTCTCACCCTCCCCTCCCCTCTCTCACCCTCCCCTCCCCTCTCTCGCCCTCCCCTCCCCTCTTTCGCCCTCCCCTTCCCTCTTTCGCCCTCACCTCCCTCGCCCTCCCCTCCCCTCTCTCGCCCTCCCCTCCCCTCTTTCAGCCTCTCTCGCCCCCAGCCCTCCCCTCCCCTCTCTCGTGCTCGCGGCCCTCCCTCCCCTCTCTCGCCCTCGCTTCCCTCCCCTCCCCCTCGCTGCCCTCCCCTCCACCTCTCGCCCTCCCGAACCTCCCCTCCCATCTCTCGCCCTCTCTCGCCCTCCCGGTCCTCCACTTCCCTCTCTTGCCCTCTCCACCCTCCCGTCCCCTCTCACCCCCTCCCCTACTCTCCCTCGACCTCCTCTCCCCTCTTTTCTCTCGCCCTTCTGGCCCTCCCCTCCCCTCTCTCGTCCTCTCTCGCCCTCTCTCACTCTCCCGGTCCTCCCCTCCCAACTCTTGCCCTCCAAGCCCTCCCCTCCCCTCTCTCGCCCTCCCCTCCCCTCTCTCGCCCTCCCCTCCCCTCTCTCGACCTCCCATCCCTGTCTCGCCCTTTCTCGCCCTCCCCTCCCCTTTCTCGCCCTCCCCTCCCCTCTCTCGCCCTCCCTGCCCTCCCCGCCCCTCCCCTCTCTCGCCCTTCCCTCCCCTCTCTCTCGCCCTCCCATCTCACCCCTCCCCCTCCCTCCCCGCCCTCCCCTTCCCTCCCCGCTCTCGCCCTCCCGGCCCTCCCCTCACCTCTCTCGCCCTCCCGACCCTCCCCTCCCCTCTCTCGCCCTCCTGGCCCTCCCCTCTCTCGCACTCCCGGCCCTCCCCGCCCCGCCCCTCTCTCGCACTTCCCTCCCCTTTCTCGCCCTCCCATCTCACCCCTGCCCCACCCTCCCCGCCCTCCCCTTCTCTCCCCTCTCTCGCCCTCCCGGCCCTCCCCTCCCCTCCCCTCTCTCGCCCTCCTGGCCCTCCCCTCCCCTCCCCTCTCTCACCCTCCCGGCCCTCCCCTCCCCTCTCTCGCCGTGCCGGCTCTCCCCTCCTCTCTTACGCCCTCCACTACATTCTTTCGCCCTCCCGGCCCTCCCCTCCCCTCCCCTCTCTCGCCCTTCCCTCCCGGCTCACCCCTCACACACCTTCCCGGCCGTCCACTCCCTTCCCCACACTCGCCCTCTCTCGCCCTCCCCTCCCCTCTCTCGCCGTTCCTGCCCTCCCCTCCGCTACCCTCTCTCGCCCTCCTGGCTCAACTGGCTATCCCCTCCCCTCTCTCGCCCTCCCGGACCTCCATTCCCCTCCGCTCTCTCCCCCTTCCCTCCCCTCTCTCGCCCTCCCGGCTCACCCCTCCCCCACCCTCCCGGCCGCCCCCTCCCCTCCCCACTCTCGCCATCCCGGCCCTCCCCTCCCCGCTCTCGCCCTCCCGGCTCTACCCCACTCCCCTCTCTCGCCCTCTCTCACCCTCCCGGCTCTACCCCGCTCCTCTCTCGGCCTCTCTTACCCTCCGCCCTTCCCCTCCACTCTCTCGCCTTCCCGGCCCTCCCCTCCCCTCCCCTCCCCTATCTCGCCCTCCCCTCATCTCTCTTGCCCTCCGTCCTCCCCTCTCTAGTCCTCCACTCCCCCCTCTCGCCCTCGTCCCTCCCGTCTCTCAACCTTCCCTCCCTCCCCTCCCCTCTCTCGCCCTCGGCCCTCCCCTCCCCTCTCTCGCCCTGGGCCCTCCACTCTCTCGCCCTTCCCTCCCTCTCCTCCCCTCTCTCGCCCTTCCCTCCCCTTCCCTCCCCTCTCTCGCATTTCATTCCCCTCCCCTCTCTCGTCCTCGGCCGTCCCATCCCCTTTCTCGCCCTCCCAGACCTCCCCTCGCCTCTCTCGCACTCCCGGCCCTTCCCTCCCCTCTCTAGCCCTCCGCTCCCCTCTCTCGCCCTCCCCCTTTCGCCCTCCCAGCCCTCCCCTCACCTCTCTCGTGCTCCCCTCTCTCCCCTCCCCTCTATCGACTTCCCCGCCCCTCTCTAGCTCTTGGGCCTCACCTCCCCTCTCTTTGCCCTCAGCCCTCCCCTCTCGCACCCTCCCTGCTGTCCCCTCCCCTCTCTCGCCCTCCCCTCCCCACTCTCACCCTCGGCCCTCCCACCTCTCAGCCTTGGCCCTCCCCTCTCCCGCCCTTCCCTCCCTCCCCTCCCCTCTCTCACACTCCAGGCCCTCCCCTCCCTCTCTCGCCCTCCCCCTCTCTCGCTCTCAGCTCTCCCTCCCCTCCCCTCTCTCGCCCTCCAGGCCCTCCCCTCTCTCGCCCTTCCCTCCCTCCCCTCCCCTCTCTTGCTCTCGGCCCTTCCCTCCCCTCTCTCGCCCTCCCGGCCCTCCTCTCCCATCTCTCGACCTTTCCTCCCTCCCCTCCCCTCTCTCGCCCTCCCCTCCCCTCTCTCGCCCTTCCCTTACTCCCCTCCCCTCTCTCGCCCTCCCCTCCCTCTCCTTCCCGGGGCCCTCCCCTCCCCTCTCTCGACCTCCCGGCCCTCCTCTCCCCTCCCATCCCCCCTCTCGCATTTCATTCCCCTCCCCTCTCTCGCCCTCGGCCGTCCCCTCCCCTTTCTCGCCCTCCCGGACCTCCCCGTGCCTCTCTCGCACTCCCGGCCCTTCCCTCCACTCTCTAGCCCTCCCCTCCCCTCTCTCGCCCTCCCCCCTCTCGCCCTCCAGGCCCTCCCCTCACCTCTCTCGTGCTCCCCTCTCTCCCCTCCCCGCTCTTCTCTCACTCTTGGACCTCCCCTCCCCTCTCTTGCCCTCGGCCCTCCCCTCTCGCACCCTCCCTGCTGTCCCCTCCCCTCTCTCGCCCTCCCCTCCCCACTCTCACCCTCGGCCCTCCCGTCTCTCGGCCTTGGCCCTCCCCTCTCCCGCCCTTCCCTTCCTTCCCTCCCCCCTCTCGCCCTCGGCCCTCTCCTCCCCTCTCTCGCCCTCCTGGCCCTCCCCTCCCCTCTCTCGCCCTCTCGGACCTCCCTTCCTCTCCCCTCTCTCGCCCTCCCCTCCCTTCTCTCGCGCTCCCCTCTCTGTCCCAGCCCCTCTCTCGCGCTCCCCTCTCTTGCACTCCACTCTCTCGCGCTCGCCTCTCTCCGCCCTCCTCTCCCTCGGCCTCCTCCTCTCTCGGGCTCTGTTATCTCGCCCTACTGTCTCTCTCCCTCGCCCTCGACCTTCCGTTTCTCGTCCTCCCCTCTCTCAAACTCGCCCGTCCCTCGCCCTCTCTTCCCTTTCCCCTCTCTCACGCCCTCCCCTCTCTCCTTCTCCTCTCTCGCCATCTCCCTCCCTCCCCTCCCTCTCCCCCTCTCACCCTCCCCTCCCTCTCGCCC
The DNA here is from genome assembly GCF_020745735.1 of Hemiscyllium ocellatum. Lineage (NCBI taxonomy): Eukaryota > Metazoa > Chordata > Chondrichthyes > Orectolobiformes > Hemiscylliidae > Hemiscyllium > Hemiscyllium ocellatum. Next base: position 305,308 of record NC_083421.1, on the reverse strand, counting down.
TCCCTTCCCTCCCTCCCCCTCTCTCGCCATCCCCCTCTCTCACCCTCCCCTCCCTCGCCGTCCCCTCCCTCCTTCTCCTCTCTCGCCCCCTCCTTCCCCTCGCTCCCTTACCTCTCTCGCCCTCTCTCTCCCTCTCACCCTCACCGCCTTCCCTCCCTCCTTCCTTCCCTCTCTCGCCCTCCCCTCCCTCTCGCCCTCCACTCCCTCTCTTCCTCCCCTCCCTCCCCTCTCTCGCCCTCCCCTCCCTCTCCCTCCCCTCCCTCTCCCTCTCTGTAACCCTCCCCTCTCTTGCCCTCCCCTCCCTCCCCTCTCTCGCCCTCCCCTCCCTCCCCTCTCTCGCCCTCCCCTCTCTCTTTTCATCCCCTCCCTCGCTCCCCCTCTCTCGCACCCCTCTCTCACCCTCCCTTCCCTCTCTCGCCCTCTCTCTCCATCTCGCCCTCCCCACCTTCCCTCCCCTCCCTTGCCAACCATTCTTGCCCTCCCCTCTCTCGCCCTCTCCTGCCTCCCTCCCTTCTCTCACTTCCCCCCTCTTCTCCCTGCTCCTTCACTCTGTCTCCACTTTCTCTCAACTGCCCTCAATCGGTGCCTCTCTCTCTGCCCACGTCCCTCCATTTCTCTCTGACTGAATCTCTCTCTCCCTCCTGTCCCTCCCTCCCTCTCTCTCAGACGCACTCTTTCTCCCTGCTCCTTCCCTCTCCCTCTGACCCCGAGAATGGAGGTGGGGTGTGGTTGGTCGTGGGGCTGCGTGTGGTGGGGAGGGTGGGGGTGTGATGGGGTAGAGCTGGAACTGCTGGAGGAGGCAGAGACGGGCAGGACAGAGAGTCTGAGGATGAGGGGAAAGTGAACAGTGGATGCAGGTGGAGAAACCGGGGTTGGGGCTGTTGGTGTAAGAGGGAGAACGAGGGAGAGTGAGAGGGGGAGGTTGTGAGAAAGAGTGACTGTGCAGGGAGAGATAGGGAGAAATGTGGAGTAAGAGTGGGGGAGATGACATGGGGAGGCCAGGTTGGAAAGGGGGTGGGGGGAGACAGAGGGAGTTAAACCCAGCTCCTGAGCTCTGGGCGTGATGCCCTCCCCTTCCCTGAGGACCAGGACTTGGGGCTGAGTCTGTCTCTCTCCAGCTCAGCTTCTCCAACACAAAGACACACAACAACATCGGTCACTCCGCTGCTCGGCACGCTTTAATCAGCATTTTTATTGGTTACAAATGGAAGTGGTTGATACAGTCAGTGGGATGGTGCCTTTTCTCACTGGCCCCTGAGTTGTGAGAAATATTGAAATGTTTCCCTGTTACCCCCCTGGCGGATAAGGATGGATAAACCAGCGTTCCCCTCAGTCTGTTACCATAGCGACAGGATGCACCATTGCTGAAACACTGAACTGAAATGAGAAAATCCCGGATGGTGTGAATAATGAGGGAATTTGATGGATGGATGGATTTGGGTGAAGGGATATTTCAGCACATTCTTCAGCTGCTGCCTGAACTTAGTCTGGGTCACGGCATAAATCGCGGTGTTTGTGCAGCAACTGAGGAGTTGCAGCATGAAGCCCAATTCCTGTACAAAGTAATGGAGATACACAGAGTTATACCCAATATACAACATCCGTCTCCATATAGAATACACCATTAACGTGGACCATAACAGGATGAAATTGGCCGAGATCACAAACAGTAAAATGATGGATTTTTTTCGGTTTCTCATTTCAGTGTCAGACTGAGCGTCCCCATTGGTGTGAGCGCGGAGTCTCCTGCGGGCTCTGCTGATCACTAAAATGTGTCTGACGGTGAGAACATTGAGCAGCAGAATCAGGAGAAATGGGACACACGGGGTTAGAATGTGGTGGAGGAACGCGATTGTGACCCAGACACTGGAGACTCCAATAGCGCCTGTTACATCACAAAACCAGGGGTCGTGCATCAGCCAATACCGAGCCATGAGCATAAAATACCAGGAAATGTTCTTTAAACAGCTCAGCACAGTCACTGCTCCCAGAACCACAGCCGCCATTTTCTCACTGCAATATTTACTTTTCAGCTTCTGGCAACAAATGGCCACAAACCGATCAAAGGTGAAAGTGATGGTGAACCAGACAGAGCAGTCAGTGGCTGCATAAAGCAGGACGGTGTGGATATTACACACGGGAACGGAGGCCATCAGGAAATAAAACTGTTCCCAATAAACAATGGGAATGTGTCTCAGTATCAGGTCGAGGATAATGACCAGGCGATCCGCCGCTGCCATAGCCCCCAGGTAATGTCTGACACATGAAGACAATCCACAATCTTTATAAAGCAGGACGTAGATGGTCACTACGTTAACTGTGAGGAAGGAAAACAAACCCATTATCCATCAGCCTGGAGGCAAAGGGACCCGTGTGATCGGGTACCCAGTGAGATTTTCAAATGTGTCCCTGTATTCAGGGATTTATTAAAATAATTGGAGCTGGAATAACAAATGTGAAGGTCGGAATTACTGACAAAAATGTGACATAAACCACAAGAAACCCTCCCTCCCCAAACACACAGAGACACATCCATAAGGACAGATGGTTTCTAGAACATTCCCACACACTCGATCACTTGAGAGCAGACACAGGTCACTCCTTCCCAGTTCCTAATACGGAGGGTGGGAACGTTGCTGTCCTGAAGGATTCTCTCCCAGTTTCCTGAAGACAAACGGAGTTTGGGAATTTCTGTATTTTGGTCTAAATTGTGGTCGATCCTGTGTCGTGGAGAAATGTAAATGCAGGGAAAACGCACTCACCCCTTTAACTGCCTGAGGGGACAGAACGTTCCCGGGAATGTCAGTTATCGAATGTCGGGGACAGAACGTTCCGGGGAATGTCAGTTGTAGAATATCGGGGACAGAACGTTCCGGGGAATGTCAGTTATAGAATGTCGGGGACAGAACGTTCCGGAGAACCCCTTGACCTGTCCATCACCTTCCCCCCCCCCCACCCACCCCAGCAACATGATGCACTACGCCTGAGCACACTGTAACATTAATGGGGTGAGAGACGGAGGGTCCAATCACAGGAATGGGAACTAAAGGCATTGTCAGATCAGCTGAAAGGGATAGATATACCACATTCTCACCCCACCTCACAGAATAAACCCAGAGGAGGTATATGTTCACAGTGGAACACTGTGTAGACCAAGCCAGTGTACAACCCAGCAATCTGTCCAGATTCATCCATTGCACTGCTCAGTACAACCCAGCAATCTGTCCACAGCGGAAAATTGCACCGATCATATCAGAGCACTTAACTTCAAATGCAGGCGAGACATCTGCGCACGATGGAAAGCTGCAATAGATGCTGGAATCCAAAGTGGACATGTAGGAAGCTGGGAGAATAGAGCAATCCAGGCAGCATCAGGAGGTGGAGAATTCGACGTTTCGGGTGTAACCCTTCTGCAAGAGTGTGGAAGGAGGGCTACACCTGAAACATCCAATTCTACACCTCCTGATGCTGCCTGGATTGCTGTGTTCCTCCAGCAAGTATTCAGCCTGGGAAGCAGTGCAACCACACCCGTGCATTGATATATAAACCCAGACTAAACATCTGTCCAGCACCAAGAGCTGTGCAGACCAAAGCAGTGCATTGGTCTATAACCCTGGATTACATATCTGTCCAGCGCGGGGAGCTGTGCAGACCACAGCAGAGCACTAATGTGTGAACCAGCACGGGGAGCTGCACTGACCACACCTTTGCATTATCTACAAACCTCTACAAGACAGTCTGACCAGCACAGAGACCTGTGCAGTGATCACCCGTGAATTAATCTGTAACCCAGGAGCAGTTACCCTCTCAGCATGTAGGGCTGTGTACCCCACCCCAGTGCATTGCTCAGTAACACTGTGTTAGATCACTGCCCAGTGTGGGGAAACTTGCAGCCCACGCTGGAAGGGACAGGACGTACAGCTCCCACCCATTTACAGCTCCATCTCTCCATTGTGTCCTGACAAGGGGGTGCTGTGGGTGTGATCATCCCTGCCAGAGAGAGATGGTGGGGGAATCAGTTTAAATATCACCACATGGGAGGGGTTTGGGGTATAGACAGTGCGGGGGAGACTGAGAGACAGTGTCATGGAAGGATGTGTTCCCAGGTTTCAGAATGCTGCAATGTAAACATTTCGATAGCATCCTGTAACATGAACCAGTCTTCCCAGGAAAGATGGGAAAAAGGGAGATTGGTGTGAGGCGAAATGATGGAGAGTTTTGGATGAATATTTGTTCTACAGCTTTGTAAATGGAGTAGTTACAACAGCATCTCTGACTCACTGGGCTGATTCTAACAATAATTTGCCTCACTGCCATTTTCATTGAGTGTGACAGAGAGATTATCTGTACGTGACCAAGCTAGGTTCCTGGTGCTATCTTATCCAACTCAACTCATTGACTACCCAAACACCCCACCCCCACCACGGCGTCCCTCTCATTCAATACCAGCCCGATTCTCCCACCCATCATGGCTGGAGGGACTCACAGTCGCCCGTGTGCCCCTGGATATTCCATGACCCCTGGGACTGGTGCCATCTTTGAAAGGCCAATGGGCACACGGCTGACCTTTCTCTGTTAGGAGCTGCCCTGTACAGTTTACCCCGAGCATGGCAGATAAGGGGCAATTACACCACGGTTTGTCGACAGGGGCACGGAGGTCCTGGTGGATGGGCTAGTACAGAGGGGGACCATTCTCTTCCCAGAGGGAGCCACACCACCAGACCCACCGAGCATGGTCCGAGCTCCCCAACCAGCTCAGTGCAGTATCTGCGGTCTGAAGAAGTGTCCAGCAATACGGGACAAGCATCAATAACCTTCCCCGCTCTGTCAGGATAAGGGTCACCATATTCTCTCTGCTCCCTCACACTCCCGGTATATCTGTTATAGCACCGACCCCCGAATAAGGCTCCTGCTCATATACACACAGTTCCCTCTGTTCCTGTAGCCCCTTTATAACAGCACAGCCTGTTTTAAACTGTCTTTCTTTATCTTTCATACCAAAGTGCAACACCTCACACTGCTCTGCATTGATTCCCATCTACCAGCGTGTCACTGTCCTGTTAGAGTTCCACACTGTCCTCCGTAGACTTTACAATTCTTGCAGGTTTGGTACCATTTACAAACATTAAGATTGTCATAGTCTCCCAGTCCCCATGAAACAACTGAAATCCTGCCCCACACGCAGGAGTGTGAGCAAGTGAAATACTGATATATTCCCATGGACAGAGTCGAATAATGACATACTCTCAATGGAGCAACAAAAATCCTGACACATACGAGACAGAGTAGATGAAATATTGACAAACCACAGAGCAAGAGAAATCCAGATAGGTTCCACTTATCGATATTCATCAGGGTATAATGGAATGAAGTTGAAATTATGTACTGTACATTTAAGAGAGAGTGAATGATGCTCTGAACTGAGGGCTTACAAGTACCTGTGATATGAGAGGATGGCAGACCCAGAAACAGTATATTGCTGTAGAGCTGGAGTCGGGTTATAAGCAGTTAAGAGATAGAGGGTCTTTCAGTTCACTTTCAGTGTTAAAAATACATTGTTGTTTTTATTTAAACAGTGGAATTTGGGAGTTCTCTGTCACTCATATTTTAACAGTTTACGAGGCGAATTGAGCATTTATTTATGTTTAGTTTAAATTACCAGATGAGATCTATGCCGTATCCTAACAATTGCTGTGTGTGTATCTGTGTGTCTCTGTGTGGGGCAGGGCTAGCAACCTCTATGGTGCTGAAAGTAATGCAATGCCACCCTCTGCTGGCCGCCACACTCCACTGCACCGGCATTGGCAGAGGGTGAAAACCAACAGGGATTCATTCAGAGAGGGGGAGGGAGAGGGCAGCTGCTCACAGCACCATCCAAACTGATGTCTTATCCATGGACTGATCTAAATGTCCTTTAAACGTTATTACTGTCCCTGTTTTCACCACTTCCTCCGCAAGTTCATTCTACACACAAGCCAACTTCTGTCTAAAATAATTACCTTTCCTGACTTCTGCAAAACTTTTTTCCTCGCACGTTAAAATATCCCTCAGTTTTGAATCCCCAACTTTAGGGAACAAACATCAGCCCTTCAACTTATCTGTACCCCTTATCCTTTTATAAACCTCTGCAAAGTTGCCCCTCCATCTGATACCTCACAAGTGAAAAATGTCCCAGCCTATTTAGTCTTTCCTCATAGCTCAATCCCTCCATTTCCAGCAAAATCCAGGTTAAACTCTTCTGAACAATCTCCAGATTAATAATATCAAGATCAATAATATCAAAGTAAATAGTCAATGTATTTTATGAGGGAAGTGGAGTCCAAAACTAGAGGACATAGTTGTAAGGTAAGAGGGGGAAAAATTTAAATGTGACCTAAGGTCAGTTGTTTCACCCAGAGGGTGGTGTGCCTATGGAATGAGTGGGCAGGATGCCCAGACTGGACACAGTATTCCGGAAGTGGTCTCACCAATGTCCTGTACAACCACAACATGACATCCCAATTCCGATACTCAAAGGTCTGACCAATGAAGACACGTGTGTTAAACACCTTCTTAACCACATTATCTATATGAGATGCAACTTTTAAAGAATTACACCTGATGGCCGAGGTCTCTGTTCTACAACACTGCCAAAGTCCCTACATTTAATTGTATAAGTCCTACTATTGTTGATTTACCAAATCCAATACCTCGCATTAATCCACACTAAACTCCATCTGCCACGCCTCGGCCAGTGAGTGATATTAACACCTCCTCACCTTCCCTGTTTAATTTTAAAATGCCCACCCCTCTCCAGGAGGCCTGCACACTCCGGCCTTGATTTTCACAAAGACCTTGAGCTTGGTTTGCCTTGTGTGGTTAGAGGGAGGAGGGACAGATTGCAGACTCAGTCAGTGGGGAGGAGAGGCTGGACAGTAATCAGCGGCCTGGTATCATTTCATGGTTTTAGGCAGAGGGCAGACACACGTGAGAGTTGGGTTCTACTGATCGGTGTTTTGGGACCAGAAATTATGGTCTTTCTCCGTGTCTGGTGTTCAGTAATAATTATCTATTTGAGATCCTTCATTGGGCAGAGTGTGCCTGCAGGATTTCTTTCCCTAATATTGCAGACTACAGATAATAGCGATTAAAGATGTTCATAGTTAATTTCGATCTTGCACTTGTTTAACAAAACAAAATGTTTTGTGTAGCTCAGTAATGGTAACCTGAATATAATAAATCCTCACCGAGCTGAACACTGCCCCTTAAAATGTGACCCAAAATCTGGGTATAGTAGTGTAGTGGGTAGTGTCCCTGCCTCTGAGTCATGGCTCTGGGTTTGATTCCAATTCCTGAAATTGTTTGGTAGTGTTCCTAGCTCTGGCGCAGAAGGTGTGGATTCATGTCCTGCCTGTTGCAGATGTATGTCATAGCATGTCATAACAGGTTGATGAACAAACACACAGGAGAATAATGTTACAGCTTTATGGGTATTGCCGAGTTGTGCTCGTGTCCCTACCTCCGGGCACAAAGGTCTAGGTGTAAATCCCACAGAAATGTCTCCTAATATATCTGAACAAACTGATTAAACTGGTTTTATAATTGTGACTTGATGGAGAAAGAACAGGTGTGGGTGTTGAATTTCAGCATTTCCGCCTGGGATTATTGGAAGTACAGCCATTCGTGTTGATTGGAGTCACATTTTGTAGCAGTAAAGGTTTAAAAAATCAGAACGGTCATGGATAGGGTTTGTAGTCCAGGTTTTTCCCCAGGTTAGGGGAATCCAAAACTAGAGGACATTGGTGGAAAGTGAGAGGGGAAAGATTTTGAAGAGGCCTAAGGTGCACCTTTTCACACAGAGGGTGGTGTGCGTATGGAATGAGCTTCTAGAGGAAGTGGTGGAGGCTGGTACAAATACAGCATGTAAAAGACATCTGGATGCTGACAGTCCTGGTGAACGTTTCCAGCAATTTCGGTAATTGATAAACAAAACATTCATTTTAACACAGGCATCTGTATTAGCTGTCTGGATACAGAATTGGCTGGCCAGCAGAAGACAGCGAATGGTAGTGGAAGGAAAATATTCTGCCTGTAAGTCTCTGGTGAGTGGTGTTCCATAGGGCTCTGTCCTTGGCCCTGACTCTTTGTAATTTTTATTATTGACTTGGATGAGGGGATTGAAGGATGGGTCAGCAAGTTTGCAGATGACACAAAGGTTGGAGGTGTTAGTGACAGTATAGAGGGCTGTTGTAGGCTGCAGCGGGACATTGACAGGATGCAGAGATGGGCTGAGACGTGGCAGATGGAGTTCAACCTGGATAAATGCGAGGTGATGCATTTTGGAAGGTTGAATTCGAAAGCTGAGTACAGGATTAAGGATAGGATTCTTGGCAGTGTGAAGGAACAGAGAGATCTTGGTGTGCAGGTACATGGATCTCTTAAAATGGCCACCCAAGTGGACAGGGTTGTTAAGAAAGCATATGGTGTTTTGGCTTTCATTAACAGGGGCATTCAGTTTAAGAGTCGGGAGATCTTGTTGCAGCTCTATAAAACTCTGGTTCGAACTCACTTGGAATACTGTGTCCAGTTCTGGTCACCCTATTATAGGAAAGATGTGGATGCTTTGGAGAGGGTTCAGAGGAGGTTTACCAGGATGCTGCCTGGACTGGAGGGCTTATCTTATGAAGAGAGGGTGACTGAGCTCGGACTTTTTTCATTGTAGAAAAAGGGGAGGAGAGGGGACCTAATTGAGGTATTCAAGATTATGAGAGACGTAGATAGAGTTGATAGCCATAGACTATTTCACAGTGCAGAAATGGCTAACACAAGGGGTCATAGTTTTAAGCTGGTTGGAGGAAAGTATAGAGGGGATGTCAGAGGCGGGTTCTTTACACAGAGAGCTGTGAGAGCATGGAATGCATTGCCAGCAGCAGTTGTGGAAGCAAGGTCATTGGGGACATTTAAGAGACTGCTGGATATGCATATGGTCACAGAAATTTGTGGGTGCATACATGGGGATCAATGGTCGGCACAACATGGTGGGCTGAAGGGCCTGTTCTGTGCTGTACTGTTCTATGTTCCATGTTCTATGTATTCTGAATACATTAAACATTTTATTTTTTAATGACGCAGGGCCATATAAACATATCTTCAAATCGACCAAGACCATTTTCTGCTCAGGGTATGGCTCTGTGTATGACAGCAGCAATGATGCACCGACATGGAACAGGGAATGTGATGGAGACATAGTTTGGACAATGTACAAGGAGACCTCACATGGTCCAGTTTGGGAGGGAATGATATTATTGTGTGATTCAACTCAGAGAGGGAGAAAATGTCATCTGCCCGAGAAGAAACGGCCTATTGCACTCTCTCTCCTTCATTATTCCTCATCACAGTAACGTATATGAGCTAAAACAAAACTCTACTATTATTGTTACCATTCTTTTTTTTATAGAATCCCTGCAGTGTGGAAACAAACCCTTCGGCCCAACAAGTCCATACCAACCTTCCAAAGAGTAACCTTCCCTTACAGTTACAACTGACGAGTGCACCTAAAGTAGAAATCGCTGAACACTATGGACTATTTGACCAATCTACTTGAATTATACAGCTTTGGGCTGTGGCAGGAAATGGGAGCACCCATCAGAAGCTCACGCAGACAAGGGGAGAAGATGCAAACTCCACGCAGATAGTCGCCCGAGGCTGGAATTGAACTCGTGTCCCTGATGCTGTGATGGAACAGTGTGAACTACTGAGCCAATGTGCTAACCTGGGACCTCCGGCCAGCCTAATGCAAAGGGAATTCAGCCAAATCCAACTCTCCCAGGAGAAAATCCCATTGCTAGCAGCTGTGTGAGTAGAATATCTTCAGAAGCAGAATAACATTTTGGACAATCTCTCAATTTTTCCTTTTGTCATTAGCTACACTAATATTTGGACAAAGTTCTTTCAACATGAAATTGCAGAGATTTTGTTTATTTTGTGTGTGTGTGTGTGTCAGTGTTTTTGGAACAGGAAATATCGAGTCTTTATTTGCAATATCCAAACAGTTTGCCATTCAGCATTCCATCTTAGTTGGAGTAACATTGCTCTGGATCATAAACGTGCTATTTGAGCAGATTAAAGAAACTACCCTGACTTGTTCCTAAAACTGACCCTGACCCAGTCTGAGACCGATATCATCGGCCTTATCACCGACCTGGTTACATTTAACATTTGTTGTGAGCAGTGGAGAAGTGGGACGAGAAATGGGACTGGTGAGCCTGATGTCAGTGGTGGGGAAGTTGTTGGAGGGGATTCTAAAGGATAGCATTTACATACATTTGGGAAGGCAAGGGCTGATCAGGGTAGACAACGTGGCTTTTTGCATGGGAAATCATGTCTCATTAATTTGATTGCGTTTTAAGAAGAGGTGACAAAGAAGATTGATGAAGGTAGTTTGGTAGATATTGTCTATATGGACCTCAGCAAGGTGTTCATAACATTCTGGTTGGTAGGCAGATGAGTAATGTTCGGTCACATGGGATACAGAAGAAGCTCGTCACAATTGGTTTGAAGGAAGAGCCTGGAGACTTGTGAGCAGAAATTATACACTTAATGGTGAGGGCCTGGTGAGTGTTGTGAAACAAATGGACATAGGGCTGCAGGTACATTGTTCCTCGAAAGTGGAGTTGAATGCAGACAGTGCGGTACAGGACACTTTTACACATTTGCCTTAATCAGTCAGAGCATTGAGTATAGGAGTTGTGGTGGCATGTTGTATCTGTGCAGGATGTTGGTGAGGCCACTTTAAGAATACTGCGTACAACTCGGTTTTCTGCAGAAAAGATTTACACGGATGTCCCAGGACTGGAGGTTTGAGCTTTAGGGAGAGGTTGATTAGTTTGAGGTGTTTCGCCCTGGAGTGTCAGAGGCTGAAGGGTGACATTATAGAGGTTTATAAGATCATCAGGGGCATGGATATTCTGAACAGCCATGTTCTGCTCCCCAGGGTAGGGGAGTCCAGAACAGGAGAGCATAGGTTGGAGGGGAGAGGGCGAATGATTTAGAAGGAACCTGAAGGTAAATGTTTCACACAGAGAGTGGTGTGTGTACAGAAAGTGCTGTCAGAGGAAGTAGTGAAGGCGGTTACAGTTGCACATTTAAAAAGTATCTGAAAGAGGAGGAATATTGGCCAAATGCTGGCAAATGGGACTGGATCAGATTTGATATCTGATCGGCGTGAACAGAATGGATTAACGGGTCTGTTTCTACTCTGCATGACTGATTTTATAAGAGGGATGACGAAAAATTCTGAAAGTACCTTTCAAATCAGAATCCTCTTCACTGGAAGTTTATCATGCCCCCATGTTCATATTGATTGAAAGTTGCATTAGTGAAATATTTGACAGAGAACTGAGTCATGGATAATGGGACGCAGACAGGAAAGTGGGGCTGAGACCCCAACCTGATCAGCCACAATCTTCTGTGCCTGGTGGAGAAGGTTCAATGTATCTAATGACTCACTCCTGTCCCTCAATCCCGTGTTCCTGTGTTCCATTCAGACCATTAAACCTGTTAGGCAGGAGCATTTAGAGGCTACTACTTCTATAACCTGTTGCACAGAAACAGAGGAGATCATTCAGCCCTTCAAGACTGTCCCACACCCGTTGAGGTGATTTGGGAAATGTAATTGTAAAACCCAGGCTGGCTATGAAAGAGGCCCCTCATCTCTCTTTACAGAGCTTCCCCTCTCTGAAACTTATGCTCAATTAGTTGGTCATAGTGTAGATCCAAATTCATTATGAATACAGCCCCCATACCTCACCCAGTGATGGCTCTGGTCTCCCTGACGGCAACATTCAATTACAGAACATTCATGAAAATAACACCCACTAACTTTCCAATAACAGAATGTGAGAACGTCAGACACAGGGGCAGGTCGTTCACTCCCCAAACCTGCCTTGCCCTTCACTAAGATCATGGCTGATCTGCTCTTGGTCTCAAATCCTCTTTCATACCCAATTCATCATCGCCCTCAACTCTCTGAAAGGTCAATCTCCATCTACCTCCTCTTCAAATACTTTCAGTCATCGAGCTCCCCGAACACTCTTGAGAAGAGACATCCTGACATTCAATGCCACCTGTTTGAAGAAATCCTTTGCTGCTCCTATATCATGGCTTATTGATATGAACAAAAGAGGTTGACACAGGTAATAATGACTGGCCCTGATATCAAGGCTTCTGTTAACTTCTGTTGACATCAAGGAGCTTAACAAATCTGAAGTTAATGAGAATCAGAGTAACCTCTCCAGTGTTTGGAGTCAAACATGGCACAAAGGAAGATGTTCATCATCTCAGTCCTGGGTCACCTCTGTGGGAGATCCTCAGGGTAGCTTCCTCTTCACAAACACCTTCAGCTGCTTCATCAATGTCTCCCCACCCTCACCCTCCCCACCATAACATCAGAAGTGGGGATGGTCACTGAGGATTCCACAATGTTTAGAATAATTTGACGCCCCCGTCAGCTCCTGAACTGGACTGTGTCCATGTTCAGCAAGACATGGACTCCATTGAGGCTTGTGCTTTTAAAGAGTCCGTAACATTCATATAAAGGACTGTCTGACACTGCATATTGCCACAGTAAAATAAGAGATTATTCCGCACCTCACACTGGTTTCACAGGAATATGAGGAAGTCGTTCAGCCCATTGACACTATTGGAGAAGAACAGGGACAGCCCATTCAGTGCCTCCAGCCTATTACTCAGGAAAAGAAGGAGTCTAGTGTGATGGACCACACCAGAGCCCCTCGAAAATATTTGAAGGCGGTAGCCTAGATTCGAATGTTTTCTGATTTTAAAGAACATGTAAAGTGTCTGTTCCAGATGCAATGTGAGTGGTCAAACAACTCGGTATGAAGCATAACACCATTTACTTAAACACGATAGATTAAAAAAAAACAAAAAAGAGGAATTTAGAATAACGTAATTATATTGGACAAGTTAACAGAATAATAGATCTAGGAACTAATACTAATCAACTGTTCCAATACTGGAAAATCACATGAACACAGCCCTTGGTAAATAGGAATATTCAGACACTGAATGACACAAATATTTCTCCAATTCAGGATTTAAAAACAGCACTAAGAGAAAATTCATAGAGAGTAGCTGCCAGGAGACATTCACTAAAGTTTTCAACTCGGTGGAGACCCCACTAATTGCTGATGTTACTGAGAAACCAAAACCCAGAAATCCTTATCTGTGAGAGCTGACCATACCCATTCCATCTGCATTAAAATAAACCTAAGGCCTCCCTAGTTGTTTACTCAAGTGGTCCTAACTAGCCAGCTTGGTAACGGTCATTCAATCTCTCTCGTTAAAGAAACCAGACCAAAATAACCTCTTAAAGCTACAGCATCATCACAGTAGTCAGCACATCGAGCTGTCATACAGGAACCAGGGGTAACCCAATCAGGCCCTTGGCCCTGTCCAATCAGACTGGGAAGAAGTCAGTCAGGCCCTTGAGTCACTTACACAGGAACAGTAGGAGGCCATTCCCATCTCAATGCACTTACACAGGGGCAGAATGAGGTAATTGATGCTGATACCTAATGAATGGCTTATGCCCGAAACATCGATTCTCCTGCTGTGCTTTTCCAGCAAACCACTGTCTACTCTGATCTTCAGCATCAACAGTCCTCGCTGTCTCCTAACTGATGCTCTAACATGGTGAACAAGTGGAGCAGAGGCTGCACAGACAGACTGCTCCACGTTGTTCCTCGTAGCTCCGTAGTTTTCTCGCGGTGAGGAGGGAAGCCATATGTCTTGTGTGAAGTCTGAAGAGGGAATCTTCCATCTCTGAGAAGACAACCTGGTGTTCTCTGCGTAGGGTGGAAGCTGGTGGGAATGGCTACCTGTTTCAGATGGAAGGTATTGTGGCGGCTGTTAGGGATTGTGAGTAACCTGACGTTCAGTCCGGGTTCACACGCTGACCGCACAATAATGTGGGGAGAGTTAATTTAGGTATATAAGCTATTAGGAAAGTCATGTTAGACTGATGGATGGACTCTCTAAGTTCAAATAATGCTGATCTTGTTCATGTTAATCTTGTCTAGTGCCCGTTCTGTGCAGTGTAACCTGTGTGCCTTACTCTGTCCGAGTCTATTTCCACCCTATGATCTGCCTGGCCATGCTTACTATGATCTTCCTCCACTGCTCATAAAAATAGTGCTTCCCTGCCCTGAGGTACACGTGACAATAAATCAAACCAACCAATCCTGGGTAAGGTATGGAATTTCTCACCCCGTCAATGTCTCTTTTGGAATTAAGTGATCGCTGCCACTCCTCGTGTTTAACGTCACCGTTTCTTCTTCTCTCACAGCTTTACTGATTAACCACTCAGCTTCTTCACTCTATCCGCATGATACCATCGCCTGTGCTTGTGGTAAGGAGATCATTCCTTACAAAGGAGATCAAATCCGTAGGGAGTGTCCCAACCACGCTCTCAGCAAGGCCCTACAACAGCAGGAAGATGGCATTACTTATGTACTTGAATCATCCTACAATGATGGACAGCATACCATTGACTGCACCCATTACTTACACAGGATTTGATTCGGAGCAGTCAGCATAGACTTGTGAGTGGGAGGTCATGCTTCCCAAATTTGTTAGAGTTCGTTAATGAAGTGACCAAGAAGGTTGATGAGGGCCAAGCGGTAACACCAGTCTCCATGGATATCAGTAAGGCCTTTGATAAGGTTCCACATGGCAGGCTGCTCTGGAGAGTTAATATCACGTGAAATGCTGGGGGAACTGGCCAATTGGATACACAGTTGGCTTGATGGTAGGAAGCAGAGGGTTTAGCGGAAGGATGCTTGTCAGGCTGGAGCATGGGTCCATAGCTGTTTGTTATCTATGATTTGGTTGAGAATATACAAGGTATGATTTGTAAGTTTACAGATGACACTAAAATAAGTGGGAGCATGATCGGTGAGGAAGTTTATCAGAAATTGCAGCAGGACATTAATCAGTTGGGAAGTGGGCCAAGAAATGGCAAATGGAATTTACTATAGATGCGTGATGACTTGCATTTTGGAAACTCAACTCAAGGTAGGAGTTGCACGGCGAATGGGAGGGCCTTAAGGGGTGTCGTGGGCAGAGAGACTTTGGTATGCAGGTGCACGGTTCTCTGAGAGAGGAGTCACTTGTAGACAGGGCAGTGAAGAAGGCATTTGGCACACTAACCTTCATCAGGCCAGACATTGAGTATGGAAGTTGGGAATTTATGTTTCAGTTATACAGGACTTTGGTAAGGCCGCACTTGGAGTATTGTGTTCAGGTTTTGTCACTTAGTTATAGGGAGCACGTGTCTATCTCCTAAGGAAGTCATTACGGTACCTTGCTGTGGCAACCGACAGGGTACCCTTCGTTGTTCAGTACTTCCCAGGAGCTGAAAAATTATGCCATGTTCTTCGTGACCTGCAACACATTATCAACGAGGATGAGCACCTCGCCAACACCTTCCCCACACCTCCACTGCTTGCCTTTAAACAACCGCCAAACCTCAAACAGATCATATGTTCGTAGCAAGCTGCCCAGCTTTCAGGACAGCGCCATACAACCCTGTCACGGTAGGCGCTGCAAGACGTGTCAGAATGTGGACATGGGTACTACCATTACATGTGAGGACACCTCCCACCATGTATGTGGCAGGTACTCATGTGACTCAGCCAACATTGTCTATCTTATACGTTGCAGGCAAGGGCGCCCGGAGGCACGGTACATTGGGGAAACTGAGCAAAGGCTACGGCAACAGATGAATGGGCACCACACAACAATCAACAGACAGAAGTGTTGCCTCCCAGTTAGGGACACTTCTGCGGTACAGGACATTCGACCTCGGACCTTCGGGTGACCATCCTCCAAGGCAGACTTCAGGACAGGCAACAGCGAAAAGTGGTCAAGCAGGGGCTGATAGCTAAGTTCAGTACCCATAGGGAGGGCCTCAACTGGGCCCTTGGGTTCATGTCATATTACAGGTGACCACCTTTGCACTATATACACACACAGACACACTTACACACACACACACAGTCACTCTTATACACACACATACACATGGGCACACATATACACAGACATGCACACAGACACTCGCACACACCCTTACAGACACACACACTCCCATACTAACACATGCATCCTCTCAGAGACTTAGAGCACTCTACACTCATGCAGGCACATATACCCTCTCTCTCACAGACACTCGCAAACCCCCAACCCAGACACATACACACTTCCACACTCACACATGCACCCCCTCACAGAATTAAGACACTCTGCAATCATTACACACACATGTACACTCTCTCTCACACTTACAACCCCCAAACCAGACAGACATACACACAGACAGACACAAAGACCCACATGCACCCATTCATTTTGTGGGGTGAATTTGTACTTGCAGAGTTACATTGTACTTTGCTCAAAAACAGTAAAACTCTGTTGTCTGACTTTTTAGGTTAGAATTGATCTAAAATCATGGCATGGACAGAGAACACAGGGCGCTAACACCTTCGACATATTGAGTAACTTACCCACTTGTTACAGTTAACCTGAGAATGCAACGTTAAAAAAAGTTTTTTGATTTACACACGGAAGAAACTAAACTATCATGGTATTCGAATAGATGAAAGACTCAACAGACAATCAAGGTAATTTTCAATGTATAGTTTCAGTTACATCATACTGTAATTTTTTGCTATAAATGCTGTGCCTTACAATTTTGTCCCCCACAATCACCTAAAGAAGGTGCGGTTCTCTGAAAGCTACTGTGCTTCCAATTAAACCTGTTGGACTATAACTTGGCGTTGTGTGATTTTTAACTGTGGACACCCCAGTCCAACACCGGCATCTCCAAATCATGATTACTGTGAAGTGGAATTGTATTAATCGTTCTCCAGTACTCTGGAACCCCCTCCCTCTCCTCCCCCATGGTCATATTCTAATTAAAATTAATGTTAGAGGTCATCTCGCCACGATATTCGTGCTCTTCGCAAGCATTATTGTGAGATTTTCTCTAGAGTTATGCATGTAGTGTAGAAAAGGACAATGATTTTAAACAATGCTGTGTATTACCCTAGAGAGCTGAGACTGCTCTAAACTGGATGGGAACCTTTCAGCAGCTTGATAATGTTTTTGCTGCCTCTGTACAGGATCTTAGTGAGATCACATTGGAGTAGTGTGTAAAGAATTTTTCTACTCAATGAACAAAGTGTATTGTTATGTTGGAAGGAGCTCAGAGATAGTTCCCTCAACTGATTCCTGCAAATAAGGTGTCTTAGGATGGAGAGATGGCAGGAAAGTGGAACAGAGGCCGCGATAACATCAGGCATGATTGTATTCAATGGCGGAGCTGGTTCGAGGGGTTGGATTCCTGACTGATGCTCCTCGTCCACACTCAGCCTTTCGACCGTGTTCCACAGTATAGAGGGAGGACTGTCTATCAAACAGGAAGCAGGCACTCCGGATGAATCAGTCTTAATCAGTTTGTCAGAACGTCACCAGTGGAGTCACACAGTGACCAGTGCGGGGACCTCAACTATTTACAATCTACATCAATGATCAGGAGGTTGGAACAGATATCCAGATACTGAGTTTGGTGATGTCGCTTGGATAAGCAAGAGAATAAATTATAAAGAGAGGGTGGAGTGTCTGCAAATAGATACAGAAAGTTCAAGGCAATGGATAATAATTTGGAAGGAGCAATACAACATAATATAACCTGCAATTTCATTTACAGGAATAATGGAAGGCAGTATGTTATTGAAATGGAGAGGGATTACAGGGTTTAATGGTACTGTGAACTGGGGGGGGGGGGGGGGTTCACTCAGACCCGTTCAGACATGGGAGATTTGCTCCATCCCTGATTATCTGCTCCTTGACAATCCAAGTGACCACATTGCTCTCCGTTCACATAGAATATTTTGATGTGGTTGGTTGGTGGTGGGGATGGTGTTTCGAAACGTGTATCGAGGGGACGGCCTTTATCCAAGATATATTCATTCCTTTCTACAAGGAGACCCGTAGACGATGGGAATGGCTGCCTGCTTCTGAATGAAGGAACTGTGGCTGCTTTCAGGACAGGGGTATTCACCAACATAATGCACTGTGCATGGGCACACTGTAACATTAATCGAGTGAGAGATCCTTCAGTTCCTCTACCTCTCCCCATGTAATGGCTACTCTGCAGATTCCATATACACCTTCAGGAATCCCACTATACTGAGAAAATAAGGATACACCTGGCAGCTTCCCGCTGAGGGAGAAGCAATGTATTGATCTCATCCACCATATACATCCTCCATCACCGAATGGTGACATTGATGTTGAGATACTGGGAGATGATAGAGCTGTCACCGACTCCGGCCTGGAAAGTTTCGGATCACAGAAGCTGAATGAAACTGTGACCCATTAACCACTGGCAGCATCGCCTTCACCCTGGCGTGAAGCTGCAGGTCATGTTGAAGAAGGTGACACCGCTCTGTGACCAGCTCCTTGTTCAGTCCAGATCCCCTCAACACTCTGTTCCTGGGTTAAGTGTAACTTGGGAAGCTGTTCCTGGAAAACCCGGGGTGGATACAGCAGATCCCTTTCCCCCCACACACACACTCACTCCGTGGTTTCAGAGCTTCCCCTGTCTGCAGCCTCTATTCCATTTGGTGTTCATGTTACACACCCAGATGCTTTTACCATAGTCCCCATGCTCCATCCAAAGTTGGATCACCAAATCCTCCGTTCTCACTGAATGTCTGAGGCAGCTCACAGCAAAAGCTCCAGCACCCATCCCCAGCAACTCCACTAACTTTTCAACAACAGGAGTCAGTAGGAAACCCCTAGGCTACAAATATTGTGGGCCAGACCAGATCCCCGCAAAATATATTAAGAAGGTCACTTAGACCCAAACCATTCCTTATTTGAAAGAGAGATGTGAAGTATATGTTGTGATTGGTCAAAGCACTCAACATTAAGCCAAGTATAATCTATTCAAATGCTTTAGTTAAAATACAATCAAAGAAAATTTTGGGAGAGCTTATATGTTGGTACATTTACACAAACAATAGATACCGTACCTTCTTGGTATACACTGCTTGGCACAAAGATTAATTCAAATACAGATTCTTACATGCAGTTTTTTGATCTAGGAAAAATCAACATCAACAACCATCTCAGAGAGAAAAGCAGCTGGGGATCACGTATTGAAACTTTTAACCTTTGTGAGATCTCCAACAGCTTCTGAATGCTGCAGCCAAAAACAAAACGAGAAACCCTGGTCTGGGAGAGCTGGCCACTGCCCTTCCATTGTTATCACCGTTTTAATAAAACCTAAAGGCCTCCTCAGTTATTTACTTAAACTGTTTTCAGACAGCAGTTCCGCACCTGTGACTTTAAAACCTCTCTTTAAAAAAAGGAAGAGAAAATAACCTTTTTATAGTGATAGGATCCTCAGAACTCCACCTTTAATAAAATGATCTATCAATATACAAAGATGGATTCATGTTAGACCTCCTAATCTTCCTCTATTACTAGCAGATAGAAAGGATAGTGAAGAAGGTGTTTTGTATGCTTTCCCTTATTGGTCATAGTATTGAGTACAGGAGTTGGGATGTCATGTTGCTGCTGGACAGGACATTGATTAGGCCACTGTTGGAATATTGCGGGCAATTCTGGTCTCCTTCCTATCGAAAAGATGTTGTGAAACTTGAAAAGGTTTTGAAAAGATTTACAAGGACTAGAGGATTTGAGCTATAGGGAGAGGCTGAACAGGCTGGAGCTATTTTCCCTGGAGCATCGGAGGCTGAGGGGTGACCTTATAAATGTTCACTAAATTATGAGGGGCATGGATAGGATAAATAAGCAAAATCTTTCCTTGGGTCGGGGAGTCCAGAACTAGTGGGCATAGGTTGAGGGTGAGAGGGGGAAGATGTCAAAGAGACCTAAGGGGCAACCTTTTTCACACAGAGGGTGATACGTGTATGGAATGAACTGCCAGAAGATTTGGTGGAGGCTGATACAATTGCAACATTTAAGAGGCATTTGGATGGGTATATGAATAGGAAGGGTTTGAAGGGATATGGGCTGGGTGCTGGCAGGTGGGAGGATATTGGGTTGGGATATCTGGTCAGCATGGACGGGTTGGACTGAAGTGTCAGCTTCTATGCCAATATAATATTGACTCTGAGCATATAAATGTTCACAACGAGATTCGATTTCAGTCATTTTACTCCTGCCACAGAATGCCTTTGTCTTTCTTCGTCCACGTTTCCAGAATGCGCCAAAACTTAGTTTTCTCGCCCTGTCACCTGTATAATTTCAAATTGAATCGCAGCAAAAAGCTCAATCGAAACAGACTGGTATTTTTTCACCTGAACGTCTCCAAAAGTTTTAAGGGGCCGGGATCAGTGATAAAGATTTGTCTCCTGAATGTTATTCACAATTTAAATGCTGAAATGTTGTAACGTCAACACCAAGCTCAAGTCTTCCTTCCCCATTGTGGAATAAATCTGTTGATGTTTGCACTGGATGCTCCAACCACATGTTACATAATGGAGCACTCCACATCTCTGCAATAGTCCTTCTGAATTACATAGCTCCTCATGTCTCAGAATAAAAGAATTACATACTTCTGTACCTCTTAATGCTGAAAACCCTTCACCTGCTACTCCTGGCCAATGCCAGTAAACCTTACTCTCACAGGTATATGTTTTAAGAAGGTCTCGCACATTCTTCTCCATCTCTCACGGAAACCCATCTTTGATTTCTGAACTCAATCATCATCATCAGCCATTTCAGCTTCTAAACTTGCCATTGCTTCTCTCTGCTCTTCCACACGAGTTCTCACGACTGCAGGAAGTGAATTGTTGAACTTCTCCAAAATAAGAATCTGTCTAAGAGTGCCATAGCTTTTCTCTGCTCATCCTCACAATCCTCCTCATCCAGCCTATGATCGACCTTCATCTCCACCTTCTGTGTCAAATTTCCTCTCTAATTACTAACTTTTGCAGTTGAAAATCTCTGGTTTTCTTCTCTCTCTTTCTCTCTTTCTTCTTCATTTCCGTTCCTTTTATTTCTACTTCTCATTTTAATCTAAATGGTTTCAATTTCTTCTCATGTTCAAGGTGCCTCATTTGAAATTGAATTCCAGCCATTTCCAAAGAGTCTGATGGCGGTTCCACCAAATGTAATTTCCGGGCTATAGCTGTAATTATCTCTCGCTTTCTCACAGATAAACACAACCCCAACTCCAGCTTGTCTGTCAATTCCTCCAGCTTTGCCTTTGTTACCTTTTGTATAACACCCAACTTCACTTCTTCCACACCCAGAGAATTAGCAGTGACTGAAAGAAAATTTATACACAAAACACGTTTTAAATCAACCGAATTCAACATCCGGAACAACTACCATACGTGACTTTTGAACCCAATAGTCTCCGTTGCATACTCTCCAGTGTCTGCATGAGAGTATTCTGGATGCTCTGGTTTACCCCCACAATCTAACGATGTGCATATCAGGTGAATTGGCCATGCTAAATTGTTTGTAGTTTTCAGAGATGTGTGGGTTCGATGCCTTAGTCGGGGTAAATATGTCATAATTGTGTAGAGGAATGTTTCTGGGTAGGTCACTCCTCAGAGGGTCGGTGTGGACTTGTTGGGTCAAATGGCCTGTTTGCACACTGTGGGGATTGTAATTCAAACCCAATTTGGTGTTATCGATTTAGAACCAGACAAGAGTCCACAGTTTTCTACAGACCAACCAGACTGCCTCAAACTATTTCAAGAAAGTCGCTTGGATGCCAACATTTTCTTATTTTAAAGGCGGATGCGAAGTGGAATTTCCAGATATGATGCTACTAGCCAAACCACTCACCATTAATTAAAACACAATATATGCAAACATTCTAATGAAAGTCCATACAAAATGAAGAGGATTTTAGAATAACTTATCTATTGGAAACCTTAACCGAACAATGGATGCAAAA
This sequence comes from Hemiscyllium ocellatum, assembly GCF_020745735.1. Taxonomy (NCBI): domain Eukaryota; kingdom Metazoa; phylum Chordata; class Chondrichthyes; order Orectolobiformes; family Hemiscylliidae; genus Hemiscyllium; species Hemiscyllium ocellatum. The sequence goes on along the minus strand of NC_083421.1, from coordinate 283,305 downwards.
CCTTCTACAAATGAACTGTTCCAATATACTAACATCACCTAAACACACCCCATGGTAACAAGGAGCATTCAGACATGCAGTTCTCCAATCCAGGAGGAAACAGCATCAAGTGAAGCTTCAGAGAGAATAGCAGTTAGGGATAATTTACTAAAACTTCCAACCCTTCTGGGACACAAGCACCTCATGACTTACAGCTATAAGAGAAAAAAACTAGAAAGCCTGGACTATGCGAGCTGGCCATTGTTACTACTAATTATTAAAAACCCAAAAACCCTAAAAGTTAGTTACTTGAGCCGCTTACAGTAGGCAGTTCGGACTTTAAGATCTCTTGTTAAAAAAAAGAAAAACTAACCTTTTTTTAAAGAAAAATGTGACAGCATTGTCAGACAATTTAGATGCCTGGTCCTTTAGTCAATGGGCTTCCCCGTGCTACTGATCGCAAGGTCACCTGATTTGGCAAACACAGGTACACTCCAAGTTACAAGAATGTGTAGCATAAATTCTGAAACATGCCTGTCCATGGGCCATCGCATGGGACATACCGGGAAGTGAAAAACAGCCTGACACACAACCTTTCACTGTTTCTGAGCTACACAATGCCAGCAATCGATATACTACAGAGCCAAAACCCAAGGCAAGGGAAAGATACAGAGGCACAGAGATTCACAGTAAAGACAGAAACAGACAGTTAATTAACTGGGAGGAGGTTGTGGAAATATACGGAAAAAGACAGAGCAGTGGGACTAACTGGAGAAGTGAGGTATCCGAGAGTAAAATTACAAGAATGAGAACATTGAATAAAGGCATTGTCAGATCAGCTGAAATGATTTGTTACATCATATTCTGAATCTGCTTCACAGAACACCACAAACAACATAAAGTGGGACAAAATGACAGCCCAGCATGGAGGGCTGTGCAGACCATGCTAGTGTGTTGCTCAGTAAACTGCACCATCTGCCCAGCATAGAGAGCATGTGCTAACTATACTCGCATCAGATTACTGTCTCCAATGGGAATGTTTGCGCTCTCTGCGTGTGTGTGTGCGTGTGTGTGTGTGTGTTTTCATCAGAGACTGAGGGAGAGTGTGTGCGCGTGCGCGATTGGCGTGGTTGAATGCGAAACTTATTGTTTGAGAAGGAATACACATGGAGGAAACTATTTTAAATACGACCAACTGGCAGGCGTTTTGTTAATCAACAAAGAGAGAACGAGAGAATATTCATGGACAGATGAGGTAAAGTGTTTGAAAATGTTAAAATAAAGGCATTGCCATAAAAATAGCAATATATATCTGCGTGAACATGAATGACAGATGGATGGGAGGTTGGTGTGTGTTCGAATCAGATTTGCTTCAACAGGTTTGAAGCCGGGAGTGTCAACAGCAAATTATAGACAATAGACAATAGACAATAGGTGCAGGAGTAGGCCATTCAGCCCTTCGAGCCTGCACGCCATTCAATATGATCATGGCTGATCATTCCTAATCAGTATCCGCTCCCTGCCTTATCTCCATAACCCTTGATTCCACTGTATTTGAGAGCTCTATTCAACTCTTTCTTAAATGAATCCAGAGACTGGGCCTCCACTGTCCTCTGGGGCAGAGCATTCCACACAGCCACCACTCTCTGGGTGAAGAAGTTTCTCCTCATCTCTGTCTAAATGGTCGACCCGTATTTTTAAGCTATTAACTTCATTAAGACTGTATTTTATAACTCAAGTTTCAAACAGGAGATGGAATAAGCCAGTGAGATACATTGTGGAGTGGTGAGCATTTCAAGTTAAAAATGGTCAGGGCATGGTGTCAGGAATCATCTCATGATCAAAGGGATCTCCCACAGTTATGACTCATCTGCTTCAGCCGCAGATATTGGCCAGGCATGGGATGGAAACAGTGGAAGAAAGTGGAGCTTGTAACCAAAACAGTAGACAGTGACCTCCATGCTCTTAATATTTAAATAACAAAATACAGTATATGCGGTTATCTGCTGAAACTGAGTAGGTCAACACAGAGACCCATGAGTAACATTGCCAGAGCAGAGGGAGGCAGTAATTGAACACCTTCATTGATGTAGTTAACAATGGTCTGGAGAGTGAATATCTGGATTCAGAGTTTCAACAGGAACAATAATAGCGGGTAGAAGTGTAGAATATATCAAAGAACAGTAATACAGTCATAACTAGTTTATAGAAAAAAATGGATAGTGACACTTACCAGGAACACCAACGATAGCCAGGAAGGGATAATAAAAACACTGAATAATGCGAAGAGTGTAATAGGTCCGCCATGATAATGACAACCAATAAAATGCAGAAAGATACCAAATATAATTGGATAAACTCCTGTCTATTGTTGGAACATTCCAGACTAATGTTCTCAGATTCTGATCCATTGTTGGAACATTCCAGTCTAATATTCTCAGATTCTGATCTCTCCTCCCCCTCTCTCTGGATCTGCCGATCCCTGTCAGTGCTGTCGGTGATGGTCCCGCTCATGTTATGTGATAACACATTGTACGGCGGCCAATTATCATTAAAAGATGGAAACCCTCCATTGGAATAATTAATATCCATCGAGACTGGCATTAATCACAGTCACTGAACAAATAGGATCAGTTAACCAGTTCCATACATCACTTTTCATATCACTATAAAAGGGAACTTTTCCTGGTTTTGGATGGAATGGATGAGGGTGCTGAGAGATGGACCATAAATCTTTAAATTTTTATTTCTTTTTCCTTGCATACGAGATTATTAACAGAACACTGCAGGGGTCTATATGTGTTCCACTCTGTTTATGAAAGGAAGCAGTTATAAAATAACAGATTGGCTACACAAAAAAAAATGTCGGCTTGGCAAGCTTCTAGATGCCTTAACCTACAGTATGATAATTATTGACCAGTGTGAGGCTACGCTGGGTTTTCAAATCCTTTCATAACCTTGAGACAGAGCACTGAGACTGCTGCTCAGGAACAGGCCGAAGCAATTCTATCCCTATGGGTCTCTTGCAGAGGGATAGGAGAAGGCCATTCAGTCCATATTAGCCTGTTGTTACTTGAAAAGGTGCAGCTCTCTATCCCCGTCTCTTTGTCTCCCCTCCCTCTATGTCCCCCTCTCTCTCCTCCCTTCTCTATCCCCTGTTCTCTGTCCCCCCTTTATCTGTCCCCTTCTCTCTGTTCCCTTCTCTCTGTCCCCCACTCAGCGTACCTCTCTCCCTGACCCCTCTCTCTGTTTCCCTCTGTCTGCTCCTTCTCTCTGGTCCCCTCACTCTATCCCCTTCTCTCTGTTCCCTTCTCTCTGTTCCCCTCTCTCCTTCCGTGCTTTCTCTGTCCCTCTCTGTCTGACTCCATCTCTCTTTCTCTCTCTCCCTGTCCCCTTCTCACTGTCCCCTTCTAATTGTTCCCTTCTCTCTGTTCCCCTCTCTCTACAACCCTCTCTGTTGCCGTCTCTCTTTCCCCCTGTCTCTGTCCCTTCTCTCTTTCCGTGCTTTCTCTGTCCCCCTCTGTCTGACTCCCTCTCTCTTTCTCTCTCTCTCTGTCCCCTTCTCTCTGTTCCCTTCTCTCTGTTCCCCTCTCTCTCTACCCCACTCTACCCCGTCTCTTTATGGCCCTCTCTCTGTCCCCCTCCCTGTGCCCCTCTCTCACTGCCCCTCTGGCTATCCCCTCTCTTTGTTCCCCTGTCTATGACCCTCCTCTCTTTATCCTCCTCTCTCTATCCCCAAACTCTCTGTTTCCACGCTCTCTGTCCCCTCTCTTTGTCCCCCTGTCTCTGTCCATCCTCTCTCTGTACCCCTCTCTCTGCCCCCCTCTCTCTATCCCCCTCTCTCTGCCCCCTCGCTCTGTCCCCTCTCTCTGTCCACATCACTCTGTCCCCACACTCTCTTTTTCGCACTCTCTCTGTCCCCGTCTCTTTGTCTCCCCTCTCTCTCTCTGTCCCCCTCTCTCTCCTCCCTTCTCTGTCCCCCGTTCTCTGTCCCCCCTTTATCTGTCCCCTTCTCTCTGTTCCCTTCTCTCTGTCCCCCACTCAGCGTACCTCTCTCCCTGACCCCTCTCTCTGTTTCCCTCCGTCTGCCCCTTCTCTCTGGTCCCCTCACTCTATCCCCTTCTCTTTGTTCCCTACTCTCTGTTCCCCTCTCTCTTTCCGTGCTTTCTCTGTCCGTCTTTGTCTGACTCCATCTCTTTTTCTCTCTCTCTCTGTCCCCTTCTCACTGTCACCTTCTAATTGTTCCCTTCTCTCTGTTCCCCTCTGTTAGGACGGAATTCGTCCAAGCGTGTTCTTTTCAGGAGTGACCACACTTACCCAATTATTTGATATAAAGCAGGTACGTTTATTTAGCTGCAGAAACTTAGCTGATACAGCGAAGCACGAAAGATCGAGTGGTTCGCTGGAGAAAATGTACAAGTTCTGAAAATCTATCGATAAGCTCCATTAGTTATACTATTTTCTAATCTCAATTCATGCAACGTGATCTTTCACAAACAAAAGCCTTCTTCAAAATGGTATAATTTGCAAACGAAGGTTCTATGTATTCTGGAAACATTTTTACAAAGGCTTTACATATATTAGGAACATTCTGTATCATGGACACAAAGAATTACTATGATCGAGACATTTTTCCTAGTCTTTTTATCACGTAGTTTACCTTAATCTAATCACTTAGTTTAGCAGGCAAAATTGACCTTGCTGATGTTCTTTCATTTGAACATCAGCTTTGTTAGTTGTCATGGCAACAAGCCCAGAATTAAAAATTACTTTGGTCATCATTTTAAACTATAGGCTCACAGCGCCCCCAATGTCCTAAGAAGTAACTACATCTCTATCCTACCTAACATTCTCCCCCTTGGCCTCTTCGGAGGCCATAACAACTTAAACCGTTACAATCGCAATATCGCGCGGCAACCAGGACCAGGTGTGTCGGCGGTTACGTCCCTTTGGCTTTTCCGAACACATTACCTTGTCCAGGCCATCCGGTTCTAGGGAAACATACGATCTGAGTGTAGGGGTCCCTAAGCAGCATCTTACTACAAAAAATCAACAATTAGTATTTGATTCTAAATTATTCTTATTTTATCAGAAGAACTACAAAAACTTTATTAAAATTAACAAAACATAAAGTATAAATGAGCATGATAACAAATAGTAGAGAACCATAGAAAAAAAAAATGAATGAGCTTGGATGCTTGTAGAGTGAAGGTCAGTTGTCCAAAGAACACCAGATTGTACACCCACCAATTAACCGGTCACACTATACTATATCATGAAATCCCAAAATAGATTTTCATATTACTGGCACAATGCCGAATTTTCTTGTAATAGATTTAAATCGGCTTCAAAATCAGCCGCATAGATTGCATTTTTTTTAAATCAAAAACAATGTGAATATAATGTGCTGTGTCCACAACTTACTTATATCTGCTGCTCGGCAAGCCAGAGACTAGTCCAGATTCCCAAGACAGATGCCAAGGCCAGGCATCCGTTAAAACAACATGTCCACAGGCCACCATTCTGAAAGTCAATGCGCGACTGTGCCTGTCTTAGGTTAGAACATAGAACATAGAACATAGAAGGATACAGCGCAGTACAGGCCCTTCGGCCCTCGATGTTGCGCCGACCGAATCCTACCTAGCCTATACTAGCCCAATAACTACCAAATGCCTATCCAATGCCCGCTTAAATGACCATAAAGAAGGAGAGTTCACCACTGATACGGGCAGGGCATTCCATGAACTCACAACCCGCTGTGTGAAGAATCTACCCCTAACATCTGTCCTATACCTACCACCCCTTAATTTAAAGCTATGTCCCCTAGTAACACCTGACTCCATTAGCGGTAAAAGGTTCTTAGTATCTACCCTATCTAAACCCCTAATCATCTTATACACTTCTATCAGATCTCCCCTAAACCTTCTCTTCTCCAATGAGAACAGCCCCAAGTGCCTCAGCCTTTCCTCATAAGATTTTCCTACCATTCCAGGCAACATCCTGGTAAACCTCCTCTGCACTCGTTCTAAAGCTTCCACATCCTTCCTATAGTATGGTGACCAAAACTGCACACAATACTCCAGATGAGGCCGCACCAGAGTCTTATACAACTGCAACATGACCACAGGACTCCGGAACTCAATTCCTCTGCCAATAAAGCCCAGTACACCATATGCCTTCCTCACAGCACTATTTACCTGGGTGGCAACTTTCAGAGATCTGTGTACATAGACACCAAGATCCCTCTGCTCATCCACACTACCAAGTAGCCTACCATTAGCCCAGTAATCCATCATCTTGTTATTCCTACCAAAGTGAACGACTTCGCACTTAGCTACATTGAATTCCATTTGCCACATTTCCGCCCAGCTCTGCAACTTATCTATATCCCGCTGTAACTTACCACTTCCTTCCTCACTATCCACAACTCCACCGACTTTTGTGTCATCCGCAAACTTGCTTACCCAGCTTTCAAGTCCTTCCTCTAGATCATTTATAAAGATAACAAAAAGCAATGGTCCCAAAACAGATCCTTGTGGTACACCGCTAGTAACTGCGCTCCAAGATGAACATAATCCATCAACTATTACCCTCTGTCTCCTTCCAGCCAGCCAATTCCTAATCCAAACCTCTAATGTATCCTCAATGCCATACCTCCGAAGTTTTAGCATTAGCCTACCATGGGGAACCTTATCGAACGCCTTACTAAAATCCATATACACAACATCTACTGCTTTACCCTCATCCACTTCCTTGGTCACCTTCTCAAAGAACTCAATAAGGTTTGTGAGGCACGACCTGCCCTTCCCAAAACCATGCTGGCTATCCCTGATCACGTTATTCCTACCCAGATGTTCATAAATCTTATCCCTTACCATTCTCTCTAAGACTTTGCCCACCACTGAAGTCAGACTCACTGGCCTATAGTTGCTAGGGCTATCCCTACTCCCTTTCTTGAACAATGGGACCACATTCGCTATCCTCCAGTCCTCTGGTACTATTCCTGTTGACAACGACGACATAAAAATCCAGGCCAATGGCTCTGCTATCTCCTCCCTAGCTTCCCATAGGATCCTGGGGTAAATGCCATCAGGCCCAGGAGACTTATCTATATTCATCCTTTCCAATATTCCCAAAACCTCTTCCCTGCATATTTCCAGGGCATCCATTCTAATTATTTGTGATTCCATGTTCACATCAGTTGTCCCTCAGCTCGAGGAATCTTACCCGTCATTGGCTAACCAGTCGTTCCTCAATGACCAATGCAATCCACTTCCATTTCAACGTACAGGGCAGTGGCACCTGGCTTATCATAGTGATCAGTGGCTCTCGATACCAGACGATGTTTAGGAATCTCTTGCATGATCAATAGTTTCTCAAGCCTCGAGACACACAGCACTTCAAAATTCCTGACTATTAAGGCACAAATTTAACTGTCTCCAATCTGTAAAGGGGAAGTAAGAAACAAAACACAACTAGGGGGTCTCTGGACTACAGCCCTCACAATTAGAGCTTTCGAATGAGTAGGATTAAAAAAATACAGTTATATAGTAAAATCATTAGTTGTCCTGCGCTTCTCTTAGACATGTCTCCTCCATCCTCTCTGGTTCTGATTCCGTAATCCTTCCCTGAGCTGCACCCATCACAGGCTCCTTCAGCACTGCTGCGGAGCACCAGTATTCAGGTGTTGAGTCATCCTTTCTCATCAGGTCATGGTCAATCGTTCGTGTCATCAGCGTCCTGATATATGGCACACACATAACAATAACCACAGGTAATAAAAATAGCAGCAGGGATGCGTAAATTAAGCGTCTCTCCCCCCCCCCCAAACAACAGAAGCTACTGACATGCAGCCAGAAAGTCACCAATTCTGTCTGACTTGTTTACTTGTCTAGTGTATGAGCTTTGCCAATAGTGATGGAACACTGCACAGAAGCATTCCGTGTCATTCCATCTCCAATAGGGAGATTTAACTAGTTGTGCTACCCTTGAAACATGCTTCTTGCTGGATAGTGACAGAGTTTTGTTGGCATAAACTGTAGAAACGTTTTCAGCCTAAATTGAGATTGATACAGTATAGAATTCTGTAAGGATGGATTAACAAAGCTAGATGTATTGGTCTGCTCTGTACCAGGTAAAAAATGTAACTGATTCAATCTTCTGGTGATTTTCTCAATCATATAATGATAAATACAGAAATCTCGTTTTGGAAATTTATGTAATATATTGATGCCCCATCTGATTTTAACAAGTAACTTTTTAATCTAATTTTGTTAGTGATCCTGCTAGTGACCATGATAGCTAGTTAGTTTGGACTATATAATTTGCAGATTGATTTACACTCTAATTCTATATACAATTGGCTTTCAATTTTTCTCCTAATTACCCCATCAACTGCAGCTATCGCCAATTTCGCCTTCTGCTTCTGTCACTTGTCCTCTCTCTCTTTACAAACACTTTCCGTGCCCCTCCTAACAATGCGTGATGACAAAATGTTCAAGAACAAACCTTTCAGCTCAGTGAGTAAACTTAGAACCTGAGCTACATATCTTCTCAAAAACTGCAAATACACCTCCTTTCTGAAAGATAGTCCTAATTTACTAAACTAGGCAAGATTCACCTGTGATCTGTTGTTGAATCTCAGAAGAGATTAGCGTCTGGTATTTGTACTGTAACCCATACCCATTATCCATTCACAAATTAATTACAGACCCATAAGCTCCTCCTTCAACAGGGGTAGGGTCATCTTCCAGTTTTTTGAAATCTTGTACTAAATTCATATCCAGTACTTAATAGTGAACAAGGGGAATAAGTCCCTTACTCTTAACCACAACTAAAATTTAGTGAATGAAAAAGCTAAAGTTAATCATAGCTGTCTTTGTACAGCCTACTAGGTATGTGTCCAGATGCTTATTAACGAAAAGACCTGTTCAAAGTATTAAAAGGTTTTAGCCACCATCAGATCTGCATAATTGAAAAAATGAAGAGAAAGTGCTTGACTTGAAGTCTGTAGGAATATAAATGCAACATTTTAGTACATAGTGTTATATTACCAATATGGAAAAATCTATCTGATTTCTTATCTCATCTTTCCTAGCACCGTCATAACCAGGTTTGGAATTGTGGAATTAAAATTAGGTGTTTGACCACAGTTGTATTAGGAATTGGCACAAAATCTGTGTGACCAGGACTGAATCCCTCCTGTTAGTGAGTAGCTGTGAAAAGTACTATAAAACAACCAGAAATTTAAATCCAGACTTTGTAATACAAACATATAATATTACTCTATCATCCAAGCATCCTTAAGTCTTAAAATTTATTCCTCTTCAGAAAATCCCATTTCCCTCTAGAACTAAATTTCGAATCAACCTTGTGCAAATAAACCATTTAGCAAAATTGATACCATAATGATTTCATGTACTGTAGAGTGCGAAGCTTGAATAGATAGAGTTTCAACACCCATTCCACGCAATAAGCTCAGCTCAGAATCTAAGCAAAACCGATGGCAGAATATTGGCATCTCAAAATCATTGATTACTGAGGCTAAAGCAGTAGCACGATGGATCATGTAAAAATGCTTGCCTGCAGGTCTTAGAAAAGACAGACATAGAGACCTACTAAACTTCCCCCACAAAACTAAATATTAAATTGAGAGAAAAAAAATGCTGTTTGATTATTTTGATAAACTGCGAACAACTCCGGATGGTGCAAATGTCTTGTTAACACAAACAAAAGATACATCATTCCAGTCACTTTATGTGAATAGCCTGATAATTATTTACAATGTGGCGAGAAAATACAAAAAATAACAAAACGCATTGAAGTAGAAGACTATTTGGAGGGGGAGGGAGGAAAGAACAGCAGCAGGTTTCACTTTCCGTAACACAATGCTTTCAACAGACGAGCGCTCCAGTATCCCCATATAAGATTCCTTTTTTCCCTAGTAAATAGTATATTTAAATTAGACATTAAACCAGCCCACATATACATACTGGGTTTTTATCATAGATTAATCTGTTCTGAAAATCCTATCAAATTCTCAACCAAGACCGTTATTTCCTCTTATATGTTCCGACCTCCCCACTAGTGAGGGGAACACAGACTCACCTAATCTCCTCGTCTCCTATCGGTACTTTCCGAAGTTACAAGTCATTACGTTCTTCCCTTTTCCTTTATTCTGAGAAATATTGCAATGTCCTTAGATTCCCATATCCTTAAACACCAATTTACCAATTCATGCTTGTCTTACTTTAATGCCTGTAACTAACTTGTAAGCATATTTATATATTTACGTCCATTTATCCAGTATTCAATTTTCAATATGTAAAATGCATACAGTTACCAATTTTGAAGACCATTGTGATCACTCAGTTTTAGTTCCCCATTTTAGATCCAAAATTAGTTTTCTTAAGTACTGCTGGTCAATCATTACTCAATTAAAATACTTTAGGTCTTAAAATAATCAGAGATATCTTACAACAATTTGTCAATTCCAGTTTAAAAACTTCTAACGCATGCACAATGGTCGAATCCAAGGTCACAGATAATAACCATGGAAGTTTTTGTTTTTACAACTACCCACTGTTGAACTTAAACTTCAACTGACCTTCACATATTTTGTTTTTAAAAGGTAAAAGAAAAGACAGTTAGACACTCAGCTTAATCGTGTTAAGTTTTCATAAAACTCACATTTAAAACAATCCTGGAACTCACGCTTCAATGAATAAAACTTACTCATTCAATCATCAACAAATGTGCATTCAAACCAAACCATAAAGTGTTAATTGTTTTGCTAGCTGTACACACACTCTCCCTCTCTTTCCACAGTCTTTTGTGAGTATCCTTACCCCTAACCCTTATTCCTCGCAATCCTTCTATCCGTCCTTCTCTCTTGGTTCCTCTTCCCTTTGTTTCCTTCACCTTCCATTTTTCTCTGTCTATCTCTGTTTGTTCTGAAACTTCAGTTTGTTATTTTGGTTAAAAGAAAAATTAACTCTGTCTGCAACTTGACCATGAAGTCACTGTCAACATATACTGGATCCAGGGCACTACATATTTTGGCTCTATATTGTTTTAATTTTAAAAATATCTCAATGTCGCTTATACAACTGTGAATTAAACTCAATGGGAGTTCATCGTCCAAATAGAAACACACACACACTCCTGCGAGCCACAGTCTATGGAAAAAAATCATTATAAACCACAAGCAATTCACACCCCAGTGGCAATGGAAACCAGAGAGAAAAGAAAAAACATTGAAAGTCAATGACTGCCAAACCATAAAAATATATACATTAAAACATATTTACAATTTATTTGGAAGTTGTACTTGCTATGAACTGACACAGGGACTACATAAAAGGGAACTTTATAGGTTCAGTAATTATACCAAAGTTCAAAGTTTTTTTTTCGTAATGTTTTAAAAACTTTACTCACGCAAAATAGAGTGTCTGAGCTATATCCGAATCTCATAATACATATACTCTAATATCTGGAATAGAAATTGCTTCGCTTATAATCCTTATCTGCAGCTTTAATGCTATATTTTGAAATTGAATCAACAATTATTAATTTAGAACATTAATTATTAAAATCAGTTTGTATTTCATAACTTATTACTAAATTCCATATTAATTTAGTTGCTTTACTGTCCTGATTCCCACAATACAGACATCCCAAGCTTTTTGGACTCTATCCAATAAGATGCACTCTAAACAAAATTTTTTTTGAAATATTAATTTTGTTTTCCAACGTGTTACCTGGTGTGATAAATTTTGAGCACGATTACCTACTGTCTCTTCTATATTTATAAGAACATTGGAATCAAATCTGCTCTGTCTATCCCCAGCTAACTCTGCAGTCTCAATAGTGGGCAGCGTTAGTAAGTGGCTCTGGAATCGTGCCAATAATTCCCGTAGATAGACGTCCTCATCATCTACTTTCGTTGACAATTTGATTTTACTAAAAACATTTTCCTTTGCTTCCTCTTTTCTCTCTGTCAAATTATCTTTAATTTTTGATTGAAATTCGTCAAAATCAGCAGCTGTAAAAAACAGTTGGTCATCTGCGGGGAACCAGTTTCTGCTCCTCCACAGCTTAAGATTCTTATCCAGATTCTGTATTTTTCTTTGAGCTTCTTTAAATGTATTATTTTTTTCAATAAGTTTCTTAACGTCTTCTAAAACCTCCCCTGTCTGTGTTATTGGGTTTGTCGTTACAGGTGCTGGGTTGGACTCATTATTTTTTTAACTCCGGGGGGATGTACACAGACGCTACCAAACAGTTCAAATCCCATTGTGGTGTAAAAGTTACCACAAATTTGGTCTTCCACCCCAGTGACTCATTCGTGTCCTTACTTATCCCCTTGGTAGGGGGTTTGCCCAAGTCAATCACTTGGCGTACTAAAGTATTAGGAGACTCTCGGAGACCCTCTAGTATATTTGTCATTAATGTAACATTCTGAAAAGTCTCCTTAATCTTTTTTATAATAAGTTCTTTTTGATTTAAAGCCTGTCCTAAGACTAGGTCTAAAGTTTCTTTCTGTAAAGCTACACAGTCCAATAGCAGTCGACCCGCTAGGGTCGTATTCCCACCTAGACTGAGTGTCCACCAGGGAACTCCAGGACATTCTGTCCTGAGGTGGCGCAATTTTGGTGGTCCAAAATTTAATTCCTCCATCTTATTTTCTCTTAACTGACTCTAAGCCTGCCCCCCCTTTGTTTCTGTTTCTCTCTTTCTTTGACACTTTCTCCTTTTTTTCACTGTAAGCTGTTGTCAAAAATAAATTTTTCTGCTGTCCACCTTATACTACTTTCATTTAAACACAAAATTTTCTCTCAAAAATGGGGTTTAACCTTATCAGTTACCAACTAATCTTTTCTCCTTTCTCAATATCTATTAAAATTCTATCCTGAAAGAAAATCACGTTAAGCATTCATAAAATTACAATCAAAAAAATAGCACACTGAATCAAATGACAAACCAGAAGTTTCAAACATAAAACCATTAACAAACAGATGAATTCAAGCCAGAGCACAAACTGTTAAACTGCTTGTTAGCTGAGAAGCCTTCTGCTCACAGACAGACACACTGATAAAGCTTGCAGCAGTAAAATTCTCTCTCTCTTTTTGAGATATGACACACAGTTTCTTAATTTCACAGACCCATACAAATTTTCACACAAAGAGTTTTTTTTACAGAGATTTTTATACAAAAAGATTCTTACACACACACAAATTCTCACATACACACAGAGACTACCTTTCTCTCGCAATCAGTTTTACACACAGAGAGATTCTTATACACACTTAGATCTTCACAAACACAGAAACTCTCTTACTCTCACAGATTTTTACAAACTTAAAAATACTTAAACACACAGATTTTACACACCCAGAGACTTTCTCTCTCTTACAACGAATAGATTTTTTACTCATACATACACATAGTCATTTATATTAGCAGCTTCCGTTCGTTCTTCCTATTCTGGCCGGCCCCTTTATCACATACTTACATAAACATACAAATTCAAATATCCACTTCAATCATCTGACTCTTTTCCCTATTGGGATCCGCTTTCAAAACAGTACGTCTTTAAGAATAGACGTCTGAGCGGAAAAAATCCCTACAAGGAAACGGTTCAGACTAATTCCTACTGCAAGTCTCCTCACTCCCAAGAATTTTTAGTGTACACCAGCGCGTCGGGGTTAGCCAAACCCCTCACTTGGAAGAATTTTAAACTGGCGGAGACAAATTCTACGACACTTTCCCTCCTCACTTCTAGGACTTTTACATTTGCACGGCGGGGATAGCTAATCCCCTCACCTAGAAGAATTTTAACGGCGGAGACTCCTCACTCCCAAGAATTTTCAGTGTACACTAGCGCGTCGGAGTTAACCAAACTCCTCACTTAGAAGAATTTTAACGGCGGAGACTCCTCACTTCTAGGAATTTTTAGTGTGCACGACGGGGTCCGCGGTTCCCCTCACCTAGAAGAATTTTAACATCGGAGAGAAATTAACATTAGAAGATTTAAAATGACTTACCAGCTAAGATTCTGTACCTTTTTGTCCAAATCAATTCAATTTCAAGTTGGTGAGGATTAAAAAGCAGACAAATGTCTAACTCAAAAGTTAACTACTTTTGATGTAACAGGCGCTTCCTCACCTTAAAGTTTCCGCCGAAAAGTTTGTCTGCCTCCCAATCTGCCAACCTGTGGTCTCCTCCTCCACTTACAGGGTCACCATCTGTTAGGACGGAATTCGTCCAAGCGTGTTCTTTTAAGGAGTGACCACACTTACCCAATTATTTGATATAAAGCAGGTACGTTTATCTAGCTGCAGAAACTTAGCTGTTACAGCGAAGCAAGAAAGATCGAGTGGTTCGCTGGAGAAAATGTACAAGTTCTGAAAATCTATCGATAAGCTCCGTTAGTTATACTATTTTCTAATCTCAATTCATGCAACGTGATCTTTCACAAACAAAAGCCTTCTTCAAAATGGTATAATTTGCAAACGAAGGTTCTATGTATTCTGGAAACATTTTTACAAAGGCTTTACATATATTTGAGACATTCTGTATCATAGACACAAAGAATTACTATATGTTCGAAACATTTTCCTAGTCTTATTATCACATAGTTTACCTTAATCTAATCGCTTAGTTTAGATGTTCTCTCATTTGAACATCAGCTTTGTTATTTGTTATGGCAATAATCCCAGAACTAAAAATTACTTTGGTCATCATTTTAAACTATAGGTTCACAGCGCCCCCAATGTCTTAAGAAGTAACTACATCTCTATCCTACCTAACACATGGTATTAGAAGTTGGCTGTCTGACAGAAAGCAGAGAGTGGGGATAAAAGGCTTCTTCTCAGAATGGCAGCCAGTGACAAGTGGTGTTCCACAAGGCTCAGCGATGGGAGCACAACTTTTCACTTTGTGCATTTATTATCCATATGAAGGAACTGAGGGCATTTTGGCTAAGCTTTCAAACATTCTAAAAACAGATGGATGGACAGTTCGAAGAGGATGTTCGGCTACAGGAGGGTGCTCTAGCGCATTTCCTCAACTTCCCACACCTCCGCCCTTGAACGCCACCCTTTCAACTACAACAAGTTAGAACCTCTCTGGTGCTCGCCTTCCACCCCAACAACCTCAGGATACAACGCATAATCCTCCGCCATTTCTGCCACCAACAGTCAGACCCCACCACCAGAGATATACTTCCTCCCATTCCTATCATCAAACTGCTGAGATCATTCCCTCACAACCTCCCTCGTTAGGTCCACGCGGACCCACAAGGCCATCTTCCACTCCCGGTACCTTCCCTTGCCATTGAAAGAGGTATGAAACCTGTGCCAACACCTCTCTCCTCACCTTCAACCAAGGCCCCAATGGATCCTTCCACATTAGGCAGAGAACATTCTGAGCATCCAAACACCACATCTGGTCTGTCCATTGCTCCTGGTCTCCACTACATTGGCGAGACAGGATGTCAACTTGCAGAACGATTCAGGGAACATTCTTGGACACCCAAACCCAACAACCCCACTGCCTTGTGGCAGAATACTTCAAATCTCCCTCCCGTTCCGTCAAGGCCTTGCAAATTTTTGGTCTCCTCCACTGCCAGATTCTTGCCACCTGACGTCTGAAGGAAGAACGCATCATCTCCTGCCTTGTGACCCTGCAAGCACACGGTATCAAGGACAATTTCACCAGTTTACTCATCTCCCCTCCCTCCACCTTATCCCACATCAAACCTTCCAACTCAGTACCGCCCTCTTGAACTGTCATACCTGTCCTTCTTCCTTCCCGTCTGTCCTCTCCACCTTCCACTCTGACCTATCACTATCACCACCCACCTTGATCTAGGAGTCGCCTTCCAAGCTACCTTCCTCCCAGCGCCAGCCCCTCCCATTTATCTCTCTCCCCGCTTCCGCTCACCCCACATACCTGATGAAGGCTTTATGCTTGAAACGTCGAATCTCCTGCTGCTCGGACGCTGCCCGACTGGCTGTACTTTTCTATGACCACACTTTTTGACTCTGATCTCCAGCATCTGCGGTCCTCACTTTCACCTATTGAAGGATTTTCACAAGTTTGGAGAGTGAGCAAATAAGTGGCAGATGGAGTACAATGTGGGAGAGTGTGGGAAAGCATTTTGCCAGGATAATAGAGGCATGGACTATTTTCTAAATAGCAAGCGAATTCAGAAATCTGAAGTGCAAAAAGACTAGGGGGTGCCAGTCGAGGAGTCTTGAAAGGTAAACAAATACAATGATGGCAGTTATTTTAAGAAGGCCTCAATATAAAAGCAGGGATGTACTTCTAAGGTTCGACAAGGCTTTGGTCATGCTACATTTGGATTATTGTGCGCAGTTTTGGGTCCCATATCTCAGTAAGGATTCACTGGTCCTGGAGCATTTTCAGACGAGCTTCACGGGAATGGTGCCAGGAATGAAAAGCTTAACATATGAAGATTATTTGAGGGCTCTGGGTCTGTATTTGATAGAGTTCAGAAGAATGTTCAGAGGTCTAATTGAAACTTACAGAATACTAAATGACCTGGGACAGAGTGGATTTAGGAAGATATATCCAATTGTACGAGAGACGAGTACCCGAGAGGACAGAGTAAAGAGAAGACCTTTTCAACCAGAGATAAAGAGAAACCTCTTCAGCCAGAGACTGGTGAATCTATGGATTTCACTGCCACAGAGGGCTATCAAATCCAGGTCATTGAGTATCTTTAAGAGTGAGACAGATAGGTTCTTGACTGAAAGGGGGATCAAGGGTTACAGGTAGAAAGCGGGAGAATGGGGTTGAGAAGCTTAACAGCCATCATTGAATGGCGGAGCAGGCTCAATGGGACTAATGACCAAATTTCTGCTCCAATGTCTTCTGGTTGTATGGTTAATATTGGCTCTCCTCATTCCTCATTGGAGTTATATCCTGGAATTTGATCTTCAAATGATTTATAAAGAGTAACATTTCAATACTGATGACTGGGAAATATCATGATTCCTCCCCCAGTCTCAGAAGCCATGCCCCCAATATCATAATCACACTGCAATTGAAATCCAGTGAATGGTACTTAATCACAGTTGATTGACATCGATAACATTAACAGCATGACCCTCACCAGCCCTCTCTGATCCTCAAATAACCACCTGAATTGTGTGTCACGTCATATTTTCTGTTAACATATCCATGTCATTTGTCTGTTATCACTCATGTTGTCGTAGGCATATTTTCCTGTCAGATTATGGACTAGAAAAGTTGTCTCCATATTTTACAGACATAATCACTGATCAGTAGTTAAAGACTGTATGTTTCAATTTATAAACGGAGAAACTTGTTTATATTCTGACAATCATTGGACAATACTCCCATATCCAAGGCAGATTGAATGATTACACGCATTCTATCGACCATCTCCAATATTCCTTCCCTCAGTCATCGCCACATATCCCATGCCAAATGTGTAAATTCTAAAAGTCCTTTTGAATTTGAATAAAATCAATATTAAACTGAAAGGGGTTAACTGGAGCTATTTGTTTAGTGACTGTGATTAATGTCAATCTCCGTGGATTCTAATTATCCCAGTGGAGAGTCTCCATCGTTGAATGAGAAATGGGCTCTTTTCAATGTGTTATCCCACAGTATGAGTAGGAGCATCACTGACAACACTAACAGGGATCAGCAGCTCGAGAGAGAGGGGGAGGAGAGGTGAGAATCTGAGAACATTAGACTGGAACGTTACAATAATGATTCAAAATCTGAGGACCTTGGATTGGAACGTTCCAACAAGGGATCAGAATCTAAGATCGGTGAACTGCAATGGTACAACAATGCATTAGAATCTGAGATCAATAGACTGGAATGGTTCAACAATGTATCAGAATCTGAGAATATTAGACTGGAATATTACAATAATAGACAGGAGTTTATCCTTGGGTCTTTACTGTCTTTCTCAGCCTTGGATATCATTAGCATCACGGATCCAGGATATCGTTTGGATTATTCAAGGTGGTTACTATCCCATCCTCGCTATAGTTGGGGTTCCTGGTAAGTCATTATATTTAGCTACTAACCTGCGTTGAATAGAATTTCTGCCGTGATATATAAAATTTGGAAAGTGCAAGAAAATGTCTTCAGTTCCAAACAAAAATTCATTTCATTATATATATATATATATATATTATAACTATCAAACTACAATTTATAAATTACTCACTGATAAACAAGAAGGAACCAGACTGTTCACAAACACCACAATCCATTTTGTCCTTCACAGATTTACATCTCCATGTCCTCTCCACTCACTAATCCTGTCCAATACCAACATCATGATATCCCAGTCTCGTCCTCAGTCTCAGTGCAACATCTGAATAAACCATTTCTGTCTTTGTTCAATCCGGATGCAACAGTTCCACGTTCCTTCTAACCACATGTCCGTCACTAAATAATTGCTCTTGAGAACTTGTTCTCTGCACATATGGGAAGACAGTTAATGGTGACCAAGCCAGTGACTCATAATCTAGAGCCACAGAATAATGGTCTGTTGATATCTCATGAAGGAAATTGGGGAGTTTAAAAGCAACCATTATCATTTGCTATAAAAATCAATTTGCTTCCCTCAAGAACTTTAGGGAAGTCAATGTGTCATGCTTCCCTCGTCAGGTTTCCGTGTGACTTCTGTGATGAACACGTGGGTGAACTGTACCTTTGAGAGAATTACAAGCCAGTAATAACTACCTGACAGCACAAGTGTTCTGAAAAATAGATATTATGTAACATTTGGTCGAACAACCCGATTAGCTCATTGTCTCAAAACAAAAACAAATTCAGCAAAACATTTTAAATTACAACCGAAAATACCCACCTCCAACCAAGTTTGAATTTATTATATTGTCAATCTTAAAAGCCAATAATACAATCCCCAATATTTTGGTGATACAAGATCATGGAAAATTGAACAGTTGAGAGGAGAACTGCCAAGCCACCAGCATGCAAAGACTGCCTGAAAAATAGCTCTCCTATAGGTACTTTTAATGATTAGTAACTAGTGAAGCAGAGTCCCCAAGAAGAAAAGAAGACAGGAATATGGAGAAGAACCGAAAGCTTCCTGGTTTTGAGATAAGAAGTTTTGTTTTGTAAATCTTAATTAGGAGTCTTATTGGACTAGTATTGTGGAGGGGGAAGGTCAAAGACAGGTTGGAGGAAGAAGTTGTAAATAGTCATTTGTTTATTTTTCTCTGTTATACTTTAAGAAATAAAGTTGTTAATTTTTACTTTAAATAGATTTGGACTTTAGAATTATCACAAATCCCTTCATGGGATAAATCTTTTCTCTGTTGCTGGTTTTAATTAAGCAGGAAGATTTATCCTGCGTCGTAACACTACAAATCCATAGCTATGCACTTTATTCTTTACGGTACTGTGGAACAGCTGAACAGCCACTCAGTTCAAGATCTATATAACATGCTGGCCTCAACAGGGCAGCATACATCCTGTGAGAGAAGAACAAAAGTAAAGGTAGCTCCCTTTCTCTGCCCGTTTTCTGTATTGCTACATCTTATTTCCATTCAGGTACGTGATCATCCCCTATTTTAGGTGTATTAAATCTCATTGAAATTCTCCCTGACAGTGACGCACAGCTCCATAGGTATTTCTGGTGCTGGCTTTATTAATGCTGACGTACAGATGTAAGGGATATATGAATTCCATGTCAGTCGTAGTGCAGAGAGAAGGAATGGCCTGTTGTGGCACAGGAAATAAATGTCGATTTCTAAGTGAGAGAAAATAAGAGTGTTGTTGAGGCAGTAGTTGCGGTACTGTGGATAGACTTTCTCTCACGTTTCACCAGACTAATCTCTGGGATGATGGCACCATGAACAGTGAGTGAACTCAGTGAGAGAATAAGAGGTGATTGCATTGAACCTTAAGGGGGATGGACAATCACTCATGATGTACTTAACAGACACTGATACGGTGATAAGTTCCATGGCTTTTTTTCACTCAGATTACATGATTCTCGATAGTTTAAGAACCTTAAGCCAACCACTCCCACTCCCTATTTCGACTGAGACAGTGGGAAAGAGAGGAGAAAGAGAAAGAGAGAGAGAGAGAGAGAGAGAGAGAGAGAGGTTCAGGCTTTAAAATAAACTCTCCCAACATTGATACAGTTCAATTGATGCGTGATCTTGCAATGAACGTCATGTTTTCCATAATCTCGACAGCAGCAACAATATTGTCATTATAAAGAGTTAACTCTTTCCAGCAGTGTAGAGAGAAGGAAAGTCTTTTTATGCTACAGGAAATAAACAGAGATGTCTAAGAGGAAAAAGAGTTATTGTGAACATTGCTGTGAGTGCCGTTCAGGCAGTATTTGGGATATTGTGGACAGACTTTCCCTCCTTTATAAGGAATGATCGCCTTGCCACAGAGAGAGTGCAATGGAGTTTCACCAGACTAATCCCTGGGATGATGGTGAAGATTAATCTCTGACGTTGTGAGAGAATGAGAGTTGATTGCATTGAACCTTGAGGGGTAGGGACAGTCACACACAATGTTCTAAATAGACACTGATATGGTGAAAAATTCCCTGGCTTCTTTTTTACTCGGGTTACATGGCTGTCGGTAGTTTAAGAGCCTCTGAAAATATTCCCTTCACTCAACACCCAATCCCCATTTCACATGAGAGAGACAGAGGGCCTGTATTTGAGTAAACTCTCCCCACATTAATACAGTGCATTTGGAGTATGGTCCTGCACTGAAAGTTTCGTTATCCGCAATCCCTACAGCAGACACAATACTTTCATGCTAAAACAGTTAAATATTCCCACCAGATTCTGACCTCCATGGAGAACATGGCTGTGTCTTCTCGGAGATGGAAATTCCTCTTTCTGATTTGGAACAAATCATTTGGCTTCCCTCCTCACTGCCAGCAAACTATGTTAAAGTAGCACACATTCTACAAACAATGGAACCATGATTAACATCATGGAGCCCTCTATCAGTGCAGTCTCAGTTTCATTGGTTTGTCATGTTGGAATATTAATGACCCCCTCTTGTTCCTGTATAGCTGTCTCACCGGGATGAATAGCCTCCTCCTGGTCTCATTAAGCAGGTGTAAGACTCTTATTGGTCTCTGCCTGTTCCTGTTTAACAGCTCGATGCACTGAACAGACCGCTCTTCTTCTTGTCGAACAGGCAGGAGTATCAAATGTGCTGTCCCGCTTCCTGTTCCTGAATGGTAGCTCATACCCGTGTGCAACCAGTTTGAGATGCTGAATGAGCTCCTCTATTAACTGTGGAAATGTGCAGTGTCTGGCCGTGCTGTTACATACATGTTACCGACACTTTATCAGCACAAACCGGAATGCTGTCCGGGTCTTGCTGCACATGGACACAGAATGGTTCAGGAGCTAGTGGGGGGCAAAATGTTCTGAACATTCTGTGATCTTCAGTCATCATACCGACTTCAGATCTTATGATAGGAAAAGACATTGAAGGAGCAGCTGAAGATGTTTATGCTGAGGAGGCTAACCTGACGATCTTCTGCAGAGATGTCTTGGGACTGAGAGGATTGTTGGCAACTGACCCCAAACCTCTTCATTTGTGTTCTGAAATACCCCGTCCAGTGAGAAGGTTACTCCTGATTCCCATTCAGCTCTAATAAGTAGGTGGTCCCAATGCCATCCTCAGTCAAATACTACCTTGGTATCAAAGGCATTCACTCTTTCCTGAGCCCTTGTGTTCGCCTCTTGTTCATATCAATAGATGACAATGTATATGTAGCGAGTGTTTTCCTCTCACAGAAGGTAACCACTGTCAGGAATTATCTGGGCTGGAGAGCTAGGGGAGATACATCACTGAAAGCATTTAAGGAGGAGGTAGATTGATTTTTGACCTGTCAGAGAGCTAAGGGGTGAATAATTGGGCATTAAAGAAGTGTCCCTGTCAACAGTAGATCAGCCATGATGGTATACAATGGCTTGGTCATCTGAATTACCTGATCCTGTTCCTTTTGTGCTTATATTCAGTAATTACAACGTTAATGGTTGTAATTTTCTTGAACGTTCTTTTATTGAACGTTGCAATCTGAGATAGTAAAGTATTTTGTGAGTCATGTCTGGTTGAGGTATGGGGACTGTATTCACAGTGAATCTGTGTCTGTAATATAACCAACAAATGATCTACAATTTGCAGAGAGGAAACACTCTGTAAAGAGACCAGAGGTGTCTTTTGAACCAAATAGCATTTTGCAACCTACACCAAACCATGTGTGACAGTCTTGAGGGACTGAATCAGATCCTGTGTTACTGTTGACCAGGTATGTGGAGCAAGTGGCCTCCATCTGCTCCTTGCAGGAGCTGTGAGGGGTTGAATAAAACATAGCAACACAGGACTGAGCAGCAGGAGTTGGCTTTTAGATACTTTGTCACTGTTCCATGTGCTTTTGGTCTCAGCAGCCTGTCTGTTTCTGTCTGTATACCATTTTAGTACATACCAAAAACTAATTTGAATAAATGCAAACATCCAGGCACCACAATCCTCTGGGGAAGGTAATTTCCACTTGAACAGCCCTTTGAGAATTTCTCATTTGTGTTCCAACAAATGTTGGAGGGTCACTATGTCCTTTTCCAGTCCCACTCCTCCACTGTTTACACCAAACTTAAATGCAACCAGTTTAGTGATGTGGCCAATGATATAGGTCTCAGAGTAAGTCACTTTCGAGAAAAATGTGAGACATAGAAAGTTGAACTCACAACAAATGTTGACATGACAGAGTGCCCCAAATGTTATTCTGCCTTTCACGTTATTCTGCTCACACAAGCTACTGGTAGTAAGATTTCTTTCTGGAACAGTTGGGTTTGGCTGAATTCCCTTCATTTCAGGCAGTGGAGAGATTCCAGTGAATCCTCACCAGGAATCCTTCACAAGTGGTAAAGATGACGCAAGGATTTTATGATCTCACACTTTGCTATCGGGCGGAACAAAGTAAGAGAGAGGGATCAATCGGCTGCTGCTGCTCAGACAGGGAACATTTTTCTCCCTCTGTGTTGGAACATACAATTTTGTCAACTGGACACGAAACTGGACCATGTGCAATCTCCTGGCACATTCTCTGGAAAACCTGATTATGGATTATATGCAGGTGCGTCATTGCTCTTGTTGTACACAATTTCTTCCAATCGCAAAAAATGTCCCCATTTTATAATTTGAAGACTTGCTTACATGTGTTGTATAATTTGTAAATATTTGTAGGTATCTTTACAGTATCTGTGTTAATATCAATGTATTTTTTTCTTAAAGTTTATTCTCTAGCTTTAGTCTTCCTGACAGGAGATAATACGCATCCAGCTGATACACTTTTCAGAAAGTCATGGATGGTTCAATATTATTTCTCAACTAAGATCAAAACGGATAATCCCCCATAACAAAAGGCCGGCATTCCAGGAATGAATAAAGGGAAACCTCTTTGAAAATCTTCGAGAATAATTATATATTTTTATTTTAGTGTCAAGGTATCAATCCTGCACACAGTACATCAGGTGTGGTCTCAGCATTGCCCTGTACAGATGCAGTAAAACATTCCTGCAATTAAACCTGATACCTTTTGCCAAAAACAGCATCATTCCACTTACCTTCCAAATCACTTGCTGCATCTGACTTCATGTGATTCATGTCGCATGAACATGGAAACTTCCTGTATCACAGAGTTCGGCAATCTCTCTCCATTTAAATTGTTTACCATTGTTTCAACCTTCATGCCAAAATAGCTGAAAATGTGTTGCTAGTTAAAGCACAGCAGGTTAGGCAGCATCCAAGGAAAATAGACAACTTGCGTTAAGTTATTTCTGCTGAAGGTTTGCTCACTAACCTTCCTTGCCTGAATCACATTGCAGACTCACTACCTCCATTTGACGACACATTGAATGACCATCTTGGTGTCCGAGCTAATTGAGCTCCAAGCCATTCCCTCCCCTTCCTGCAGATCTTTAATACAGATCATTGATAATTGATGACCCCACAGTGACCTCTGAGGCTCTCCATCAGTTACAGCTTTGCAGCTTTAAAATAAACATTTATCTCTACTTTCTATTTCCTGTAAGCGACAGCTTCACTATTCCTGTGTAGCGGCTCAGGTGGGTTGAATCGCCTCCTCCTGGACTGTGTAATGTACTGAATGAGCTGAATTACTTCATTCTATACTCCTGTGTAATTCCTTAGAGGGGCGGATTGGTCTCCTCCTGTGTCATTGTAACGATCCTGTCTGACTGAATGGAGTGTTCCCCAACCCTGTAACAGTATCGAGGGGTGGATTGAGGGAACAGCACATAGTGTAGTGACAGCAGTTTATCTCTGTAAGAGCATCGAGGAGTGGATTGAGGAAACAATACATGGGATAGGGGCAGAAGTTGCCCATTCGGCTTCTCCATTCAGAATGTTCATGGCTGATCCGAGTGTGTCTGACCATCCATTTCATGTCTGTTCCCAATAAACACTGACCCTTCTGTCCAGTAAAGATCAGTCGAGCTCAGCCTTGAATATCTTCAATAACCGAGTCTTCACTGCTCCCTGAGGATGAGGACACCACAGGTAGCACAACACTAAAGTGAAAGGGACATCCTTATTTCATTGTGGGACTGTTATTTTAAAACTGTGTTAACTGAACATCAAATCACCACCTCTTTTCAGACATAAGGACAGAATAATTAGGAATAATTTGGAACATAATCCATTCCTGACTCCAAACCTATCCCACATTCCCACTGACACTTTCCAATTAAATATGTATCGCACCCAGCTTCTGCTACTGTCTCAGGAAGAGAATGCCTGATAGCATAATACTGCAGGAGCATTAGGGAAATGAGCAGATTGAGGCCATTCAGCTTATTGAGTCGGAACTTCAGTTCAATAATTTCTTATATGTAACTCGACCTCATTCTTCTGCCTTATACCTAGAATCCTTGATCCCCTTACAAATCAAAAACATATTGAATTGTGTCTTAATGACACTAGTGTCTGGCCTCTGTGTATCTGTATGTGAGTAAATTTTTGTGTGTGTCTGTGCCTCTGTTTGTTTGTGTCTGTATGTGTGTTTGTACCTGTGTGCGTGTGTGTGTGTGTGTGTGTGTGTGTGTGTGTGTGTGTCCATGTGCTTGTTATCTGTGTTTTTGCGTGTCTACATCAGTCTGTCTGTGTTTCAGCCTGTGTTTCGATCTGTATTTATGTCCATTTGTACGTGACTGCATATGTATTTGTGTGTTTATAAATGTATGTATACCAATTTCCTGGTAAATATTGTGTGTTCATCTATGTATTTCTGTGTCTGTGTCTCTGTGCAGGGAGGTATCTGTGTGTTTTTTATTGGAAGTATAAGGACTGTTGTTGGAACTGCCAGTGGGTTTAAATTTTGAATCGTCTTTGACTGAACATTGATCCTTAACTGGTCAGTAGGACATAGATGTTTCAGATTCTCCACACGATGTGTCCTGGTCCTCTTCACGTCTTCAAGAGTTCTCCCCACATGGAGGGAGGAGGGGATTGAGGGAACGGATATCGGGCACTCCAGAAAACGGTTTGGCCCTTTCTGTCCTATTCAGGCTGTTTCTCCTTGAATGGGAGAAAGGGATGGAGGGAGAGTGGGAATGGGTGACACGGCTGTTTGTGCTGGTGTAGGTGGGGGGAGTTGTGAGGTGTCTGGAATGAGTCAGTCGACAGTTTTGAATCCACATAGTATTATTAGATGCTGAATTCAATAATGAGAGTGGGAGTGCCTGAGCCTTATTTGGAGACAGAGTATGAACGTTGTTCGGGGTTAGGTGCTATAACAGACATACAGTGAGTGTGAGGGAGCAGAGAGTATATGGTAACTCTTATCCTAACAAAGCGAGGAGGATATTGCTGCTTGTCAAGTGTTGTGCGACGTTTCTTCAGATCATCTCAGCGTCGAGGTGAGCAACCCTGAATGTCTTGTCCAAGTCGGTCACTAATAATGACACAGACCTGTCCCTCAGCTTCCAGAGAATCAGTTTAGGTAGAGTTTACAGATAGCAAGGAGAAGCAAATATTGGTGTGTTATATATCGAAACCAAAACGGTAGCAGAGAATCTGAGCATCATATGCTCTGCAAACTAGATAGGCAAGTATTGTGGATACCGCAGTCTTATTGAATGGTCTCAAGTTGTATCTAAACTGCGTTAACTAGGACAGCTGAAGCAGTGAAAAATAAGTTCTGTAAGTGTATATGAATTGGGTTGAAGAGTATGTTGTGAAGCAAAGTAGAGAGCAGGTTATTTTGGATTTGATGTTGTATGGTCAGAATGATGAATTATTAACCTTGGTCGGAAGCAGCTTTTAACGGATAATGGCATTTATAAAATGCATTTTACAAGGTGTCTGTATACAATATAGAATGCTTGAATATTCTAGTCAAACATCATGGATGACTGGAGGCTAGAGTGTCAAGATATCTTCAGTGAATTTGGAAAGTACAATATAACATTCAGTGGGAGAAAATCAATGGTTGTTAGAGTCATAGAGTCTGACAGCACGGAGACGGGCCCTTCAGCCCAAACTGGTCCATTCCAACCAAAATGTCCATCCACGCTAACCCCATTTACCTGCCTTCTAATCCTTTCCTATCCGTGTGTTTGTTTAAATGCCTTTTAAATTTTGTTAATGTATCCGCCTCAACCACTTCTCATTCCATATGCGTAACAGCTCCTGTGTTAAAAAGTTGTTCCTCGGGTTCCCTTTTATTCTGTCCACTCTGACCTTAAACTGATGCCTTCTCGTCTGTGATTACCAAACCCCGGGAAAAAAGACTGAGTGCATTCACTCTATCCATGCCTGACATGATTTTATAAACTTCGTTATGATCCTCCCTCAGTCTCATGCACACAAAAGTAAAAAGTCTTAGCTTGTCCAACCTCTTTCTATTACTCAGACCATTGAGACCTTGGCAACATCCTTGTAATTTTTTTCTGCACTCTTTCCAGTTTAATAACGTCCTTCCTATAACAAAGTAAACAAAACTGAACATAACACTGCCAATATGGCCTCACCAGCATCCTGTATAACTGCAACATAGCTCCCTAATTTGGATGCTCAGTGATATAAACCGATTAAGGCCAGTGTGCCAAAAGCTCAATTCACTCTCTACCTCGGAGTCAACTTTCAGAGAGCCATGCAACTGAATTCCAAAGTCCCTCTGTCCCAATACACTCCTTAGGACCCAACCATTCACCATGAAACTCCAAACTTGATTTGACTTTTTAAAATGCAAGAACTTACACTGATCAATATTAAAATCCATTTGCCATTTCTCAACCACTTCTCCGGCTGATCAAGATACTGCTGTAATTTCTGAAATTTCTGAAAAACTTCCTCACTCTCCATGATGCCGCCTGTTTTAGTGCCGTCTTCAAACTTACAAATCATGCCTGAACATTCTCATGTAAATCATTGATATATGTAATATGTAGTGTTCCCAGCATCAGCCTCTAAGGCATTCCACGATTCACAGGCCTACAGTCTGACCAGCATGTTTCCATTATTAATCTCTGCTTCCTACCATCAAGGCAATGTTGTACCTAATTTGCCAGCTCCCCCTCAATTCCATGCGATCTAACCTTCCAGAGCGGCTTACCATGTGGAACCTTATTGAAGGCCTTACTAGAATCCATCTAGACTACATATACCACCCGGACCTCCTCAATGTTGCTGGTCACTTTAGCAAAGAACTCCAACAAAATTGTGAGTCATGATCTCCCTTGCACAAACTTCCTTGTTGAATTTGATGACTGCATCAATCTACGATCTATATTTCAAAGGAAACAAAATAAAAGCAAGATCAAACGTGGAAATTTGTAATCGGGAAAGGAGAGGTCATTGTGGAGAACAGGGAAATGGCCAAGAAAACAACCAGTTACATTGCATCTGTCTTCATGGAAGAATATCTAGAAAACTACCAAGTGATCATATCGGACTCCTGGAGCTAAAGACATAAAGTCAATTCATATCAGTAACAAGGTAGTACTTGAACATGGAGCTGGATTGAGCATTGCTAGGTCTGACGAAACATATGTACTTCCTATCAAAATGTCGGAAATAAATCACCAATAGTAGTATTAATTGCACTGTCGATGCAATGTTTATTTTCCTGTACATTCTGCAGAGACCGGAAACTATTGTGGATAAACGTGAAACAAGCACTATAGATGAATGGAAGGGATCCAAACAGCTACAAAGGGAAAAAGACATAATGTGGAGAACTGCAGACCAGTTAACTTGACATTTGTAGTGAAATTGTTGGAATCTATTACACAGGATGATATTTTTGCTATTTAGAAATTAACACAATGGAGAGAATCAGCATGCATTTCTGATAGAGAAATCATTCTTGATAAACTTCGGAATTGTTTGAAGTTGTTTCTTACAGCATCGATAATGGGGAACTAGTAGAAGTGGCATATATTGGATTTTCGGAAGGGTTTCTATAAGATCTTAGTGAGATCGTATATGCAATGAATGTGAAGTGTATTTGGAGGAATATAGGTAAGTGGAACGTTAAAGTTTGGTTCGCCTCCACTTAAGAGAGTCAGAACATTGATGTAAAGACATGTTGAAGCAGTTTCACATCATGTTGTTAGGACTGTACCTGGAATATTGTGTACAGTTTTGGTGACCGAATCTCAGAAAGAATATACTGGCCACAGAGGAAGTGCAATGGAAATGCTCCAGATTAATCCCACAGATGGTGAGATTGCCTGATGAAGAAACTCAGTCTGTGTTCTCTCGATTTTCAAAGAATGAGAGGTGGGTTACAGTGAAATTTAGAAAATACACAAAATATATGGCAAGTTGGCAATTAACAGAACGCTTCCCTCGCTGTCTATTCCACATTCAAGGCAAATAATGGCAGGACCTGGGACATGCCAGTTAAGACTGCAATACGGTGGAAATTCTTCACTTGGAGGGGACGAACTAACACAGGGGCATGGAAACCTACTGACAGGCAAGATCAGGGAGAATCTCCAGATATTCTCCAAGTGTGTCCAGTGGAACAGAATAACCAGGGAACAGGTAGGACTAATTAGTTATTTGCCATGTCGCAACCAAATCACCTTTAGTGGTAGGAGACAGATGGTGGTGGTAGAAGGCTGTTTGTGCGATTGGAGGCTAGGATCCAATTGTGTATCACGGGGATCAGTGCTGTATCTCTTAATATTTCTGATTCGGAAGTGTTGGTGTTGGACTGGGGTGGACAAAGCTAAAAATTTTATAACACCAGGTTATACTCCAAAAGATTTATTCGGCGGCACTAGCTTTCGAAGTGCTTCGTCAAAGTGCGCAACCACCTGATGAAGAAGCAGCGCTTCGAAAGCTCGTGCCTCCAAATAAACTTGTTGGACTATAAGCTGATGTTTCCTGATTTTAAACCTTATCATAAAGGATGCAGCTGTGAATCTGGACGAGGGGTGGGGGTGCCATAAGTAAGTTTGATACAAAGATTAGCCGGGTGGTTGGCAGTGAGAAGGAATGTCTTATGTTATAGGAAGATACAGATGGAATGGTCAGATGGTCACATCAATAGTAGATGGAATGTAACCCTGATAAACATGAGGTCATGCACTTTGGAAGAAGGAACCAGGCAGGGGAGGACTCAATGAATGGCAGCACAATAGGAAGCTCAGAGTGTGCTTCTCCACATATCCGTGACTGTGGCTGGACAAGGTAACACACAATTTGAGAACGCGTACGGGAGCGTAAACAGAGCCTTCACACAATGAAGCATAGATTATAAGAGCTATGTGGAACTTTCGTTAGCCAAGATGGAATACTGTGTGTAGCTCTGGGAGCTACATTAAAGGAAGGGTGTGAGTGCACTGGAGGGGGTGCAGAGGGGATTCACCAGAATGTTCCCATGGATGGAGCATATCAGCTATGGAGAGAGGCAGGATAAGCTCGGGTTGTTTAGTTTGGAGTAGAGAAG
This sequence comes from Hemiscyllium ocellatum, assembly GCF_020745735.1. Taxonomy (NCBI): domain Eukaryota; kingdom Metazoa; phylum Chordata; class Chondrichthyes; order Orectolobiformes; family Hemiscylliidae; genus Hemiscyllium; species Hemiscyllium ocellatum. Next base: position 253,319 of record NC_083421.1, on the reverse strand, counting down.
ACTAAGGGAGGCGTGAATCAGGAGGATAAGATCGCGAAGGACATGGACCGGGTGGACAGACAGCAGCTGCTCCTTTTAGTCAAAGGGACACACTTTTGAAGTGAAGGGTTTGAGGCTAAGTGAGAATGTGAGGACCGTTTTTCACACAAAGTATGTTGGGGTCTGGGATGCATTTCGTGAGAGGGGAATTATCATGGTTACCTCAAAACCTAGAAAATGCATGGTTGTGCACTTGAAATGCCATAAGATTCACAGCGACCAGTTTTGTATTGGAAAGTGGGGCTAATGTATACCGTGCTGTATTTATGATAGTGCAGAGTCTGTGCTTCTGTGATTCTATGGCTGTGAAAGGTCAATCATTCAGTAGATTAAGATAGGAATTAATCAGTTTCTGAAGAATATCTTATCAAAGTGTATAGGAGTGAACTTGTAATATCTTGTGAAAATACGTCAATGGCAAAATTAAGAGAAAAAGGTGTAGCTTCCTTACAGTCTGATACCAGGCAATTGAGGACAGGTATATAGCAGATCAATGGAGCAAATACTTCAGTTATGCCTTCACAGAAGAAGAAGAAAAAAACAAAAATAAAATTTCCTCGCAATACTAGGGAACTTTAGCCTGGTGAGAAAAAGGGAATGGAATGAAATTATCCACTAAAACGTTTAATAGAAAATATTGGACTGAAATTAATGGGCATAGACAAAGTCAACAGAGGTTTATGAAATAGGAATCATATTTGAGAAAATGGCTGTTAGCAAAATTATGGAGAAGGTATCAAGGCAATACGATTGGAATCTCAGAAAGATTTTTGATAAAGCCCCAAGCCTTTTGTTCAAATTCGAATCCTATGGGAATGGGGCTAATATATTGTTTGTATTTTAGAATGGGAGAGCAGGCAGGAAACATTGAGTAGGAATAAAACCTTGTTTTTTTGAATGGAAGGCTTGGAGGATATAACAAGGATCGAGATTTGGCATCCAACTATTACCAATTCACATCACATCTTTGGTTGAGGGGCTCAATTGCAATATTCCCATGTCTGCTGACAACACTAAATGATATCAGCTTGTGGTCGGATGAGGAGGATGTTAAAAAGGCTCCGAGGTGATTGAGACAAATGCAGTGACTGGGCAAATACCTGACAGATGGAGAGCAATGCAGAGATGAGAGGTTGTGTACTTTGATAGGATCAATTGAATGGCAGCCTGTCATTTGAAAAGGGATTGATTGAAAAATGTTGATCTTTCAATGAACTTAAGCTGCATTTTTGTTTATTGCTGCGCAGCCTTCTGAGTCCATGCAGGGCAGTGAGTTCTGAACACGGAAATCAATACTGGGAATGGCATTGGCACGCTGTATACAGTGTACATAGACCCAGCATGTGGGAGCTGTAACATTGAACAAAATCTGGATCTCCCTGTACACCAGTCACTGAAAGCAATATTGCAGGAGCAGAAAACAAGTAGGAAGATAAATGGTTTATTCACCTTCATGTCAGGGGGATTTAAAATACAGAAGTAAGGGTCATTTACTGCAGCTGTAAAGGGCCTTGTGAGACCCCATCTCGAAAATTGTGCACTGCTGTGTGCAGTTTTGGTATCTTACCTAATAAAGGACAACCCTGCCATTGAGGGAGTGCAGTGAAGGATGACAAGATCGATCTCTGGGATGACAGGTTAGTTGTGGGAGCAGAGTTTGGGGTGACTGGGATTTAGGAAAATGTGTGGAGAGTTCAGTGAGATATATAAACCTCTGACAAGGTGTGACAGCTTTGAAGCAAGGATGATAGTTCACTTTATAGAAAACGGTTCACGAATCGCATTGCAGTCAAATCGTACTTTTTGTCAGAGAACTCCCTATATATTGATGGGCCGAAGGCACTATATTTCATAATGTTTAAACATATTTTGAGATATGAACATTGTGTGGGGAAAACTGCATTGAGGAGATGTTCGGCCATGAAATAACATGGGGAAAGCTCAATGTGCTGAATGACCTCCTTCTCTCCCGATGTTTCTGTGCAATCTGTGGGAAAGCTCTGTGCAAAAGCCATGGCGGCACAGTGATTAGCACTACTGTCTCACAGCGCCAGTGAGCCGGGTTCCATTCCCGAAACATGTGACTGTCTGTGTGGAGTTTGCACATTCTCTCCGTGTCTGCATGGTTTTCCTCCGGTTTCCTGCCACAGTCCCAAAATGTGCAGGTTAGGTGAATTGGCCACGCTAAATTGCCCTTAGCGTTAGGTGTAGGGGAATGGGTCTGGGTGGGTGCGATTCGGCGGGTCGGTGTGGACTTGTTGGTTCGAAGGGCCTGTTTCCACACTGTAAGTAATCTAACCAAATCTAAATGTTGTCACAAGCTCTCAGATGTTAGGAAGGATGTCTACGCAGGGTCAACAGGACTGTGTTTCCCCTTCCCTTTCCTTTAACGAGGTTGATGCCGGGTATTCTGTCAGGTTTTATCCTTTAAGACCTCAGAGTAATTTGATACGAATGAGTGTCTCACTTGGCCGATTCAGAGACCATGTCTGTGCGTCTGGAATCACTTTTCGGCCTGACCAAGAAAGCACAGGAGATTGACTTCCTGAAAGTACAGTGGTGTAGGAGATTGATGTTAACAATCAACATTGGACACAAGATCACTATTACTGACACCAGATTTTAGGTCTCGATATTTTATTAATTATTTTAACTTCCACCAGCTGCCAAAGCATTGGCCTCGTCTGGATTTGTAATCCAATGATATGTCCACTACAGCACCATCTCCACATGGGGACCTATCGGAAACCACACTGACCTAATTACTTCGGTGCTACTTGACAGCTCTATGAAAAAGTATTCCCACCAATTTGACTGTCATGATTCGACTGAGGGTGTGGTAAAAGGTCAGATTGTAATTATTCTCCTATTCACGGACTGGACATATCTGAGTAATTTTCTATATTGCCAGAGAGATGTCAGAGTCGGAGTTGGAATGAAACAGCTTCCCCAGGAACACGGCTTGTTGTGCAGCACAAATCTTCAGTCCTATTGCAGGAATGGGGTCAGGGCCCGTTGCCTTTGTCGTATCTACTGTGTTCAGCTGTTTCTTCACGTCACGGGCAGAAAATCGAATTGTTTAAACACTACCATCTGTGATTCTGTGGGAATCATGATGAGTGTAAGGTGGATCATCATTCACTCAACACGTCTAGCTGAGGATAGTGCAGACACCACATCCTTGACTTTTTTTCATTGACGTACAGAGCTGTTCCGATATTTAGGATGAGAATATTTGTGGAGTACTCTGCTCCAGTAAATTGTTTAATAGTCCATCGACATTTGTGTTTGCATTTGGCAGGACGACAGAGCTTAGATCTGATCTGTTAGTCTCGGGATCATTTCCCCTCTCCATCAGACATTAGTTCTGCTGGTCGGAATTTAACCAGTTAAGTGTGGTAGCTTTAATGGGTCGTCAACAAATTTAGGTCCACGTGATTCCGACCCTGGCATGTTCACCCACACTCATCACTGAACCATGGATCGGCTTGATGGTAATGTTAGACTAATGAATTATCGTCGAGAAAATGTTACAGATTCTCGTTGAATACAATTCTGTTTCTGCTGCTGCTGTGGTCTGCAGCATCAAATGATAAACCACTTTGAGTTACAATATGTACAATTCAATTCTACTGACTGTCCCCCAGTTCACACCGAGACCCATTCACCCATCAGCCCTGTATTCAGTGACCTAACCTGGTTTCTGATGCGGTAACGCTTGCATTTTCATATTCTCATTCTGCTGAGGGCCTCTTCCTGCTGTCTCGCCTCTAATTTGTTACTTTAACTCAATCCATTTAAAGTAATGATCTAAATCGTTTCTCTTCCACAATGGCAACTTCTGTATTTGAAGTGAATGTGTTTCCCTCTGTTATTCTCCCTGACCATGATTAAGTGTTTTGTAGTGTCAGTGATGCCAGACTTATGTAGATTCAGAGTCAAGGAACTTGTGCACCATGCGTTATTGTTCAGTTCCCAGTGTACGGCACTCCTAGTTGGACAGGATGTTTGAGCATTTTTGACACACTTCTTTGGAAATTGTCCAAAAACAGAAATTGCTGAAGAAATTGCTGAAGATATTGCAGCATCTTCTGGAATGAATACAGTGTTAAACTTTCAGGTCCAATGACATTCTACAAAGCTATCAGTTTCTCAAGCAATTTTGGTAATTTTATTCCCAGTATCCATAGTTACTTGTTATGTGAAAAATTGTTCTGTGCCTATTCATTTCTGGAGAAACTCAACAGGTCTGTCAGCATCTGCAGAGACAGAGAAACGGCGTTAGTATTTCAAGCCCAGTGTGATACTTCTTCACAACTAAAAAGCATTGGAAACTTGGCTTTGTAATATCTTGCCAGAGGTGGGAGATTGGTGACAGGGAAAAGAGGGCGTGGCAAAGATAAACCGGCGTTTAGCAGTGGTGAATGTGAAGATGATATAAAATGGGTTTAAATTAAGGTGTGAATGGGGAAAGGGGTTCTCTCTGAGTTGAAGATGAAGAAGACACAATCACACAAAGTCATAGGGAGGCAAGGAGGGAGAATGTTGACTATGTAGCATTATATAGATCTGGCCATAATTACGTTTTTACTGTCGAGATCATCACTTCCTTTAGCCAAAGGATATCAGGTGCTTGACTTCGTATTGGCACTAGCAAGCGATTCATGCTGTCTTAGTTTTGTAATGCAGAGAAAAAACAAATCACAGTATGAAGTTTGGGCTGAGTATTGTTTACCTGTCATGTTTAATCTGGTTTCAAATTTGCAGTATTTATCTTTAAATGCTTGTTCTTGAAGTTAGTATTGGATTGAGTGTAGAAGGTTGAGGAATGACGTTATAGAAGTTTCTAAAATCATGAGAGATATCGATAGGGTGAATAGCCAAGGTCTTTTCCACAGGATGGGGGAGTTCAGCCATACAAGGCATAGGTTTAAGGTGAAAGAGGGGAAGATTTACAAGGGACTCAGGGGCCAATGTTTTTACACAGAGGGTGGTGTGAGTATGGAATGAGCTGCCAGAGTAAGAGTGGTTGAGGCCAGTATAGCTAAAACATTTAAAACTCATTTGGACAAACATATGGATAGTAAACATTTAGAGGCATATGGACCAAACCAAAGCAGATGGGACGAGCTTAATTTGGAAAACCTGGCTAACATGGACATTTAGAACAGCTTCATGCAGGTTCACAATGGTTTTGTGAAAGTGAAATTATAATTTGCCCTGTAAAATCATGCAAAGTATTTCTGGAGAGGCCTGAGAATGTAACAAGCGGACTTGATAAAGGGGATCTGGTAGACACCAGGCTTTCCAGAGTTTTTCCACAATGTATTATAAAATAAAAGTTCTGACACAAGATAGAAACTCGTAGGATGATGGAGAATGTATTACCATGGGATGATGATTGGTTAGCACATAGAAATCGGAGAGTCAGGGTTAATAGATCTTCATGATAAAGGTGTATCTGCTGGAGGACCACGGCTATCAGTCCAATGGCATCAGTTATTTACACTCTATACTGATAATCTGAAGGAGGGAGCTGAGTGCAATGTACATCCGAGTTTGATGATGACACTGAGAATCAAAAGGCAGGCTGTTATTTAATGGAGAGCACTTCCAGAAAAAGAACAGTACAAAGGATTGGAGGGTTCCTGTGTATGAAACATAAAGTCAGCATGCTGATGCAGCAAGTAACTAGGTTGGTTCATTAGCCGGCTTCCAGGAATGAAAGGGTTGTTTTATTGAGAATCATTAAAATGGTGAGGAGATTATTCATTGGGGTTTAAATGAATGAGGAGTGATACTGCTGAAAATTACAAGACACAGAAGGGACTTCAGAAGTTAGATGTTGAGATGTTGTTACCATTCCTGAGTGGAGTCTCGAACTCGAGGACATAGATACCAAATATGGAACATCGATTTCTATCTGAGAAGCAAAGTGATGACTTCTCTCAGAAGGTAGTGAATGTCTGGAATTCCCTGACCGAGAGAGGTGTGGAGGGATACAAGGAGTCGGCGAGAAAGTGGAGTTAGACCTGGAGTAGATCGGCCACGTTCGTATTAAACGACAGGGTTAGCTTGAGGGGCCGAATAGCCTACTCTAGTTCCTATTTATTAATTTCACGTTATGCTTTTGCAAAGTAACAGGTTATTTTCCCAGACGTTGTGCTATGTAATGCTACATTCGGGTGAGCAGTGGATTTGTGTGAGTTAACACTGGGTGGGGTATGGGGACAGTATTCACAGTAAATCTGGGTCTGTAACACCACCCACATTTGGAGCAGACGTTGCGGAGAGGGGAAGCCTGGAAACAGGGATCGGGGGTGAGTGTCACTTCCTGACCCAGCCTGGATTTTCCAAGTACATTCCCAAAACTGCACCTAACCATCGGAGTGGCCTTGATCTGCCCCTATGTATCAGGTCCGAAGGGCTGAATGGAACATCAGAACGTAGGGCTCAGGGACACGAACAGGCCATTCGGCCCTTTGACACTAGTCCACCAGTAAATAAACTCGTGGTTCATCTCATTGTGGTCCCAGCTGCCCTTTTCTCTCCATGCACCATTATCCCTGATTCTCCTGTCTATGGACAATCAGATGAACCCAGCCTCGATATAATGTAAAGATTCCGCCAACCCAAACTTCTGGGAAAGAGAATTCCCACTGAATGAATTCCCACTTTGTGATTTTTTTTCTCTCTCCAGTTGTGACTGAGGATGGAGGGTGTCACTGTTTCCTTTTCTAGTCCCACTCTTCCACTGCTCACAACAAATTTTAAATGTAACCAGGTTGGTGATATGACCGATGATAAAGGTCTCAGACTGGGTCAGATTCAGTGATAAGAACAGGTCAGGCAGATTTCTTTAGTCAGCCACAAGTTACTAACAGTACTAACGGAGGTGTATGTTGGGTCTGTTGGCAGCACTGCTGCCTTACAACACCAATGAGCTGGGTTTAATTCCAACCACGGGCGACCCTCTATCTGGAGGTTGGACATTCTCCCCATGCCTCTGTGAGTTGCCTCCAAGTGCTCCAGTTTCCTGCCACATTCCAAAGATGTGCAGTTTAAAGTGGATTGCCCATAGTGCCCAGGGATGTGTAGGTTAGATGGGTTAGTTATGGGAAATGCAGGGTTACATGGATAAGACTGGAGGGAGTGGGCACGTACAGGTGGATGCTGTTTGGTGGGTCAGTGTGAACTTAATGGACGAAATATCCTGTCTCCACACTGTAGAGGTTCTATGACAATGACAACAAATTTGGACGATACAAACACCCAGTGCGTGTATACCTGATCCACACTCCTCAAGGTCTAGTATTTTTTTCTCTAATTCCAAGAGTAACCTGTTAAAGTCTTCATAATATAAGCCCTTTACCCCAGGAATACGTGAAATGAAATATCTCTGAACTGCTTCCAATGTAATTATATCCTTTCTCAGATAAGGAGATACAAAAAACTAATCTCACACTCAGATCAAAACGTTTATAATTGTTTTGTCAAAGTGCTGTGAGTCTTTGGAACACTCTTCCCCACAGAGCATTGGAGGCAGGGATACTGAATATTTTTGAGGCACAGACGGAAGGTTCATAAATAACAACAAAGTCAAGGATTGTCGAGGAATGGACAGCAATGTGCAGTGTGGGGGGAAATGTAGACAGTGGTATCAAATAACACGGCTTCAGAATCTCCAGGAATATAATGCAAAATGAAATGATAATATCGATAAAATATTAAGGGGGAATAATAGACGGCGGGGATCCAGAAGGTCTGCTTTGCTGGGCTCTGCATCAACACACGGGCAAAGTGGTTCTCTAATACACCCCATCCCAGCCATTTACTTAAAATTGAACACTAAAAGAGCAATAGAATCTTTATTAATCCCGATTTGTCAAAGGGCAATGACAAAACATGGGGAAAGGATCGAATAAGTCCCAACAAGTGGTGCACCCGTCAGAAGCATCGAGCATACCTGAGGCTGTAGCTACAACCCATTCTGCTCGTTCCATGGACCCAGTTACTCACCAGACCTTGGTCACTGAGTTCACCAAGTTACGCAAAATGATTGAAGCCATGATTCATGAACAGTTCAGCCGTGGCTAGAGCCGCTCTCAGCCGTGCTCCAAAAACATGAGCAGCAACTTGACAGCCTTGGAAACAGAACAGACGATGCCAAGGGCTGAACTGAAGTGACAGAGACCGTGATCGATTCCTCCCGGGAGAGGATCCTCGCCCTGGAAAAACATGTCTGCACCTTAACTGAACAAGATGACGATCTCGAGAACAGGGGTAGAATGAAGAATATTCATATTGTCGGTTTGCTGGAGTGGACAGAAGGTGGTCAGCCGGTGAGTTTTTTTTCAAGAACTGGCTGCAGCGATCCCTTCACTTCGAAACTGAGGAGGGACGGGTGAAGACTGAGACAGTTCATCGGGTTACGGCACGGAAGTCAGACTCAGACCAACGCCTTCATCCTGTCCCTGTTTGATTACATAGTTATGGGGACAAACAAAGACTGGTGGAAGCTTTCAGAACCCAGAGGAAAGATCTGATGGGTTTAATTCACCAGAGCTCGGGATTATGTACTTTCAGGACTTTTCAGCGGTGGTGATTCAGGGAAGCAAATCTTTTGACGAGATTAAGAGAAGAGTAAGGGAACTCTGGATTCAGTATTCCTTACGGTACCCAGCGGTGCCCTGCATTGATTTCAATGGATCCACAAACTCGTGTGACTCTCCAGAGAAAGCGAAAATATTATGGACATTTTAATGTAAGCTGGATATTTAGATAATCATGTTTCTCCTAAAAACATTTTGTTGGATTTTTATGGTATTAACCAGTATTAAATTATAGCCAGGACTGGGTTGAGTACTCATTTTTAACTTCTTCATTAGTATTACTACACTTTTTCTCTTTCTTTGCTTGTGTCTGGGGTACAGCTCAAGCTGGAGGGTGTTACAAAGGTAGTTGTGATGACTAAGTGCCAACCGAAGGGCAGTTCAAGCCCGATTTTTGTTGTTAATTGCACAGGATTCCATATTGGTAGCGGGCACAAGATAAAGTTTTGAGATATGTAAGCGTCCCCAGTAGGCGGTAAATTCCCCAATCGAGTGTGATTGGCATTTTGGATTTTATTTCATTCTTTGTTTTTTTTAATGTGTTTAGCTTTGGAAAGTTTTGAGAGCTTTTTAGTTGTAGTAGTTTTAGGTGGTACTGTTTTTAGGCTTAATGAGTCTTTTTTTCATTAATCATCAGGGATGCATAATTCGATGTGAAACTCTAGAGTTGAAATGTTGCTACAATGAGTTATGGATAATGATGTGCTTAAATGTTGCACCTGGAACATTAAGGGGGCCATCTGCCAGTCAAGAGGAAAAATGTACTTTCTAGTCTTCAAAAAGAGAGCGTGAATGTTGTCCAATTGCAGGAGATGCACCTTGATGGCAAGGAACATTTGACGTTAAAGCAGGGTTGTTTGATCGGGTTTTTTTTTGTTCTCGTCTTTTAATACAAGAAGTAGAGGAGAACCCATCCTAGTGAAGAAGAATCTTCCATTTAAATTACTCGATTGCATCAGACACTCACGGGAGGATCATCATCCCCAAAGTGTTGAACTATGGTAAGTAATACAGTGTTTTGAATGTTTATTGCCCCCCCCCCCCACCCCGTGCACAATGTTAAACTCCTGGTAGATGCATTTTCCAAATTAAGTTATCTTGCATCGTGGCACATAATTGTAGAAGGAGATTTCAACTGTCCTATGGACCCACGGCGGACAGAGTGTCCAAATGTCCCAAATACCCTCGATATGATGTAAGCAATTAGTGGATTTGTGTGCAGAATTCGAGCTGGTGGATGTCTGGAGGCAGATATGCCTCACAAGTAGGGATTTTATTTTCTCCTTTAACCCGCAGAAATGGCAGACGAGGGTTGATCTCTTCCCCATCCCTGCAGCAATCTTGGATTCGGTGGCATCCTACACAATTGGGAATATTATCCCAATATTCCTGCCCCAGAAGTAATATCGAAATAACATGATTATGTTGTATGCAGATGAGGGTCTTATGATTTTGTCAAATCCCACAGTTTCGGCAGCTCACGTGATGTAATGCATTAATTCGCTTATCACCTTTTCGGGCTATAAGATTAATTTTACAAAGTTTGTGGCCATGCCTATGTGAAGTCTCAGGGAAATACCTGATGTTGAAGGCAAACCCTGGTTTCCTTTTAAATGGTCACGGGGGTGGTTTCCCTATTTCAGTATATTCATTACATCCATCTTTGATCATTTATTTAACGTGAATTCTGTCCATTTGTTTGACAAAATTAAACAAGACCTTCAAAGATGGGATGCACTTCCAACATCCTGGCTAGTTCGGATCGCTGTTCTTCCAATGAATGTCCTTCCTAATTTGCTATACCCCGTGTGCATGCTTCCTTTGATGTTTCCCAGACAGATATTTAGGATACTTAATGGCTGGTTTGCTTCTTTTATTTGGCACCATAAGCGACTCTTTATCAAGCTAACCAAATTACAACTACCCCACCGAGTGTGAGGAGTAGATATCCCAGATTAAAAGCTATCAATTAAGCTCTTTATTATCCTATGTTAATGTCTGGGCCACTGAGGACTCGGTGTCAATACGGTTAGATTTTGAACCCTCTCAGACAAAGTGAACCTTTATTAGTCTGTTGTTATTAAGCAAAATGACAATATTTATGGAGTGTTGTCATAACCCAATAATTATCAATAAAGTTAAAGGATGAATGCCAATATGTCAGGTCGAGGGCAATATAGCCAAAACTATGCTGCTTACCCCTATAATTGGTATAACAAGTTGTCAACCGGGGATAATGGATTCCATGTTTAAACTGTGGGAAGCCACGGTTGCAACTTGCTTGAGTGATTGAGAATTATTTGAATCCCTACAGTGTGGAAATAAGCCCTTGGGCTCAACAAGTCGACTTCGACCCACCCAGACCCATTCCCCTAGTATCCTATATTTACCCTGACTAATGCTCCAACCTACACATCCCTGAACACAATGGGTGATTTATCATTAGCCAATTCATCCAATCTGCACATCTTTGGATCCTGGTGCTGTGAGGCTGCTGTGCTAACTGCTGAGCCACCACGTGTTATTTGAGGGAGAAAGAATGACATCATTTGATCAAATAACTTGTAAGTATAGACTACCTAGTAGAGACCTCTTCTGTTTTTTTTATCCAGATCAGAAATTTAATTTTAAAAAAATACCTTTAACAGACTCTCACAGATCCGATAGAGAGAAGTGGTTGCTTATTGCTTAGAACACACTCGCTGCCAGTACCCTTCATCATTAGTTGGAATGTGTCCCCTCAGACGAGACTGTGCAGCTTTGTGATGTCTGCGAGAGAGATAGCTGGGGGTTGAGAACACCTCGGAGAGATGGGAGGATATTTGTGAAAATGCTCGAAGAATTTTGATCTGTAATAGGACCCATTCCATGCAGTTGAAAATTCTTCATAGTGTCTATCTGACCCCAGACTGACTCTCAAAATGTGAAGTGGGATTATCTTCAGCCTGTCGTAAATGCAGAATGACTACAGACACTCTTACTCATTGTTTGTTGTCCTGCTGCAGGCTTCATATATATTGGAGCACTGTGGTAGCTGTGATAGAGTAGGTATTGGGGACTGAATTGGAGATGGACCCGGTTTTTCTTTTCCTGGGCCTGCTCAGGGTACCTTACGCAGATGCACATGACGAAAAAATTATATCATTACTTTCTCTGCTAGAAAACATGTTCTGTTGTGTTGGATGTCTGAAAACCCTGGGTGTGTCGTGTCATCGTAAGTTCTTCATGGAGAATATCCCTTTGGACTTTCTCACCAGTATGATGCATTAAAAAAACTGAGATTTATATAAGACATCGCAGCCCTTTTTGGATTACCACGATGCAGGTTTATCTGTCACATGAAGAAGGGCTTTTATAAAACCATGATTATATTGTCTAATGAATCTAAAATCCAGCAAGGAACAATTATGAACATAAAAATGCGTATCAGTTAATGCTCTTTGTTTTCCTTCTGTCCATTTTGTGTTTTTAACTTGCTTTGTATGTACATGCACACGAGTGTAATTTTGTTCAGTTATTTGAGTTGTGTTGTTATTCGGTTATGATAATATAGAAAATCTCTTTTCAATAAGATTACTTTTAAAAATAAATAAAAGGCTAACATTGAAAGAATAGAGTCCCAAAGAACTCTCATTGGAGCGACCACTCATCCTGGTTTACCCTGAGGGTCACCACATCTCGGGTGATGGGGTGAGGTTGAGGTTGAGAGAGCGTCCCCTTCATGGTAACCTCTGTCAGTGTGAGGAACTGAACCTGCGCTGTTCGCCTCCCTCTGCATCAAAAACCTGCCATCCAACTAACTAAGTGAGAGACAGTGCAACTGTCACAGACAGAAACAGTCACAGGGAAACGGCAAGATAAACTTTCATAACAATGAAAATGGTACAATTCAAATAACGGTCAAGATAATGGCTGAGTGTAAAAACGTTCTCTGTTCGAAATTATATTTTATAACAAGATGTGTTAAGAAGCTGTCTTTGATTTAATATCATTAAGGTGATTCAAGTGAAATAACCAGAATTACTAAGTGTGATTGGACATCTATAACCATAAAATAAGCGTAGATTTTTTGTTTGGTCTGTGTAAAGCATGCTGGCTGTCGTATGAAAGTATAAAGCAGATGGAATATCTTGTTAGGAGAGTGCATTCTATGGGAAATGCCCTTAAACAGGCACTTGAAGAAAACTGGGGTAAAAGTGCCGTCTGGTCAATCATGATAGGTCGGAGAATTGGGCTGGTATTGAATGAGAGGGACACCATGGGGTGGGATGGGTAGCTAATGCGGTGAATTCGATACAATAGCACCACAAAACTAGCTCAGCTTTGTACAGACAATCCCTCTGTCACACTCAACGAAAATGAAACTGAGACAAATTACTGATTTATACAGCTCAATGTGTCGAAGTCTCTGCAGTCCTCCCTCCCAGTTACAAAGCTGCAGGACAAATGCTCATTCATAACTCTCCATCGCCTGAACTCATACTAATTTACCGTTGACACATAATTCTTCATAATACTGACCCGTATTGCATGATACTATCAAAATGTCTTCATTTCAGCATTCTGGAAACAGTGAACATATCTTTCCATGACATTTTTTCTCAGTCTCCCCCGCCCTGTCTCTATCCCAAAACACACGTATTTACAGTCATATAGTTCTCCAGACGGAAACAGGCCCTTCTGCCCAGCTGTTCCATGCCGAACAAAATGTCCATCCACACTCAGCCAATTTCTCTGCCCTTGCTTTGTATCCTTTAATATTTTCCTATTTCTGTACTTGATCAACAGCGTTTTCAATGTTGTTATTGTATGCACTTCAACCACTTCCACTGGCAGCTCAGTCCATATGTGTACCATGCTCTCTGTAAAAAAGTTGCCCCTACGGGTTAATTTTTATTTTATTCCTCTCGAAGCATTGACAGATTTCCTCTAGTCCTCGATTCTCCAACCTTGCCAAAAAAAAAGAAGTATTCCCCCTATACACTTCTTGTTGTGGTTCTGTTCGCCGAGCTGGGAATTGGTGTTGCAGACGTGTCGTCTACTGTCTAGGTGACATCCTCAGGACTTGGGGGTCTCCTGTGAAGCGCTTCTGTGATGTTTCCTCCAGCATTTATAATGGTTCGTATCTGCCGCTTGCGGTTGTCGGTTCCAGCTGTCCGCTGTAATGTCTGCAACACAAATCCCCAGCTTGGCGAACAGAACCACAACAATGAACACTCGAGCTACAAATCTTCTCACAAACTATCTACACTAATATAAGAACCCCCTTCAGTTTCCTAGGCTGTAAAGAAATAAGTCCTAACCTGTCCAACTTCTCCATATAACTTAAACCCTTTAGCACAGGAAACATGTCTGAAATTTCTTCTACACTCTTTCTAATTCAATAATATCTTTTCTAGAGCAAGGAGAACAAAACTTAACCCAATACTCCAACTGCAGCCTTACCAACATCCTGTATAATTGAAACATAACGTCCGAACTTCTGTACTCAACTCCCTGATGAAGGCCTGTGTGCCAACAGCCTCCTTCACTGTCCTTTGTACCTGTGACTCAAATTTCAGACAACCGTGCACCTGATCTCTAATGTCCTTTGTTCCACTACACTCCTTAAGGCCCTCTCATTCACCATTAAAATCCGACCCGGATTTGACTTTCCAAAATGCAAGACATCACCCTTATCTATGTTAAACTCCACATGCTATTCCTCAGGCAACTTCCACTGCCGATCAATGTAATGCTGTAATTTCTGGTAATGTTCCTCATTGGATCACTCCTATTTTAGTGTCATCTGCATACTTTTGAACCTTGCATTGTGCAGTCTTGTCCAAACCGTTGATATAGATAACAAACAGCAATGGGCCCAGCACTGACCCCTGAGGCACTCCACTAGTCACAGGCCTCCAGTCCGATAAGCATACCTCCAACAGAGCCATTTGCTTCCTAACGTCAAGCCAACTGTGTCGCCAATTTGTCAGATTACCTTGGAGTCCATGCGATCTAACCTTCTTGAGCGGCCTACCATCTGGAAACTTACCAAAGGCTTTACTGAAATCCATATAGAATATATCCACCACCCTGCCCTCGTCAACCTTCCTAGTCGCTTCCTCAAAAATCTCTAACAAAATGTGTAAGACATAATCTGCCATGCACAAAGCTATGCTGACTGCTCCAAGTCAAACTCTGTCTTTCCAAATGCATGCTCATCTTATCACTCAGAACCTTCTCAAGTAGTTTACCGAAAACAGTTGTGAAGCTTACTGGTCTATATTTCCCAGGCTTTTCTTTGCAGCCCTTCTTGAATAAGGGCACTACATTTGCTACTGCCCCGACTTCCGGGACCTTGGCCCCTGAACTGTCTTCTCTCGCCTCTTGCAGTGCTCTTGGATATATCTGGTCAGGACCAAGATATTTATCTGACTTTATGCATTCTAATATGTCCAACAGCATCTCTACTGTGATATGAATGGCACCAGGATACGACAACTAACCCCCCAAAAGATCACAAATCTTCATGTCTTTCTTCATGGTAAACACAGAGGGGAAATTGAGGACCTCGCCAGTCTGTTGTGGTTTTACACATGAATGCGTCCTATTTTCTCTGTAGTCGTTTTTTTTCTTTACTATACAGAAAGCACATCTTTGGATTCACCCTAATTTTCTCAGCCAAGGCTATGTCATACCCCCTTTTTGCCATCCTGATTTCCTTCTTCAGTAAACTCCTGTATCCCTGTGTCTCTCCACAGATTCCATTGATTCCAGCTACCTGAAACTGAGCCCTCCTTTTTGCTGGCTAGAGCCTGATTATCTCTTGTCATACAGGGTTCTCTCTTCCTGCCTCACTTTCCCTTCACCCTCACAGAAACATAGACTTTGAACTCGAGCTATCTCACTTTTAAAGGCCTTCCACATACCAGAGGTGCTTTTGCCTGGAAACAAGCTACTCCAATCAACGTTTGCAAGTCCCTGTCTAATTCCAACAAAATTCGCCTCGTCCCAATTTAGAACTTGAATCTGTGGACCAATTCTGTCCCTCCCATACCTATTTGAAAATTAATACAATTCTAGTCACCGGTCCCAAAATGCTCCCCCACTTTACCTCCGTCACCTATCCTGCCCTATGTCCCAACTGTCGGTCGAATCTGTCCCTTCCCCAGTAGGACCCTGTATATGCTACTTGTGGAAACTTTCCTGAACACACTTAACTAATTCATTTCCATCTAAGTCCTGAATCCTTTGGAAGTCCCAGTCTATGTTAGTATAATTAAAATCAACTATTATGACAATCCTATTGCTCCTGCAAGCCTCCCCAGCCTCCCTGAATATTTGGTTCTCTAATTCCCATTGATTATTTGGAGGCTTATAGTGCAACCACGATAACATCACCAATCCCCTCTTACTTCTTTGCAACATCCACAAAACCTCAATCAACATTATCTCAGTTATTTCATCTTTAAATACTGGAGTATTATGCACCTGAGTCGGAACTATTGGTATTGAAACTGTTTCAATTTACATCTCTCCCTTCCAGCGATGTTCACACCCACAGCACCCCTCATCAAGGTGCAATGGAGATATAAAGCTGTAAATGGATGGGAGCTGCACATCCTGTTACTGCCAGCATTGGCTGCAAGTTTCCCCACACTGGGCAGTGATCTAACACAGTCTTACCGAACAATGCAAAAGCCTGTGGTTATATATGAATGAACAAGTGTGGTCTGCACAGCTCCCTATGCTGGACATTTAGCAAATGATTATGGATCAGGCATTGGTGTGGGCTGCACAGAGTTCCACTCTGGACATTGCTGGATTGCATTCAACAATACGCTAGCTGGATCTATACAGTGCTCCATCTTGAACGTACAATGGATGGGCTGGTTATGTGAGTTGGATTGCGAATGTGAGAGTACTGAACATCTGGTAATGCCTTTATTTTGTGTTTTCATTGTTGTGATTGGTCCCTTCAAATCCTGACTCATCTGATTAGACCCGACCCTCTGGATGAGTCATGGTGACTGTTGTTACGGCATGTGTGTCTGCAAAATTACCAACAAATGGAGCAGAGGCTGCAGAGAGGGGCGTCTCCGTAAAATGGAATGAGGAAATCAACATCAGATCAGACGTAGTCTTTGTGAATGGTGGGGCAGGATTGTGTGGACCCATGAATGCAACTTATTCATCTCTTTCTGTTTGTAACAGATAAACTCCCCTCCTCTCCAGTGTCCAAAGCTGATGGGGAGTGAGTCACCTCCTACTGTCCCTGCGTAACAGGATCCTGGGGCCTCACAAGCCTCCAGATTTCTCAGTGCCATTCTCGAGCGGTTGTATGACTCCCTCCTGTTCCTGTGCCCCAGTCTCGAGCAGTTGAATGACTCCCTCCTGTCCCTGTGTCCCAGTCTCGAGCGGTTGAATGACTCCCTCCTGTTCCTGTGTCCCAATCTCGAGCAGTTGAGCAACTGCCTCCTGTTCCCGAGTCCCAGTCTCGAGCAATTGAGTGACTGCCTCCTGTTTCCATGTTCCATCTCGAGCATTGAGTGACTGCCTCCTGTTCCTGTGTCCCACTCTCCAGCGGTTGAATGACTCCCTCCTCTTCCTGCGTCCCAATCTCGAGCAGTTGAGTGACTGTCTCCTGTTCCCGAGTCCCATTCTCGAGCAATTGAGTGACTGCCTCCTGTTTCCATGTTCCATCTCGAGTATTGAGTGATTGCCTCCTGTTCCTGTGCCCCAGTCTCGAGCGGTTGAATGACTCCCTCCTGTCCCTGTGTCCCAGTTTCGAGTAGTTGCGTGACTGCATCCTATTCCTGTTTCCCAGTCTCGAGTACTTGAGTGACTGCCTCCTGTCCCTGTGTCCCAGTCTCAAGTAGTTGAGTGACTGCCTCCTGTCCCTGTGTCCCAGTCTCGAGTAGTTGAGTAACTGCATCCTCTTCCTGTGTCCCAGTCTCGCGTAGTTGAGTGACTGCCTCCTGTCCCTGTGTCACAGTCTCGAGTAGTTGAATGACTGCCTCATATTCCTGTGTCCCAGTCTCGAGCTGTTGAGTGACTACCTCCTGTTCCTGTCCCAGTGTTTAGCAACTGAGTGATCCCAAGTTTGTGAAAGTAGATGTCCTCCTCCTGTTACTGACTACCAGGCTCCAATCTCTCTGTGCTCAACTGCTGCTCCTGTGGAATGGGGTTGAGGGCCTGAATGGCCTCTTCACATTCCTTACAGCTTCTCTTGACTAAAAGCCTTTCTCCTGTTTCTGTAAAATACCATCTAATTCTGAATGATGTATTTTTGTATTCGACTCTCAGTAATTGAGCAAAAAACCTGACTGACTGAATTCAGAACCTGAATAGCCTCTTCCTGTTCCTGCGCTATACACACAAGAGTCAACAGTGTCTCAGTGATGTACAGCACGGAAAAAGACCCTTCGATCCAGTTGTCCATTCTGACCAAATATCCTAAATTAATCTCGTCCCCCTTGCCAGCACTTGGCCCATATTCCTCTAAACCCTTCCCTTGCACGTACCCATCCAAATGCCTTTTAAATGGTGTAACTGTACCTGCCTCCACCAGTTCTTTTGGGTCCTCTGTCCATAAACACTGCAGTCTCTCTTTGAATGTGTTGTACCTCACTTCCCTTTATAAATCTTTTCCCTGTCACCTGAAACCTTAGTCCTGTAATTTTGGATTCGCCTATCCTGGGGTAAAGACATTGACTGTTTACCTTATCTATGCCCGTCATGATTTAATAAACCTCTTTCAGGTCACCCCTCAGTTTCAACACTTGAAAATAGTCCCAGCCTATTCAAACTCTCCCTGTAACTCTAACCCTCCAATACCTGCAACATTCTTTTAAATCTCTTCTGTACCCTGTCAAGTTTGACAACATCTTTCCGACAGCACGGAGACCAGAATTAAAGGCAGTATTGCAAAAGTGGCCAAACCAATGTCCTGTACAGATGCAACATGTCATGCAAGCGCATAGACTCAAAGCACGCACCAATAAAGGAAAGTCACGAAGTGTCTTCTTCAATATGCTGTCTACCTGTGATGGCACTTTCAAGGAACGGAGAACCTGCACCACCAGCTGACACAGTAGCTCAGTGGTTAGCATTGCTACCTCAGAGCACAGCGATCTGGGTTTAATTCAATCCTTGAATGACTGCCTGTGTGGAGTTTTCATATTCTCCTCGTGTCTGCGTGCGTTTCTTCTGTATGCTACGTTTTCCTGCCACAGTACAAAGATATGCAGGCAAGTGTAGATTGGCCATGCTAAATTGCCCCAAGTACCCAGGGATGTGTAGGTGAGGTGGATTAGCCATGAAAAATGCAGGCTCAGAGGGATAGGGAAGGGGTTTGTCCAGTAGGGTACTGTTTAGAGGGATGGCCTCGATGGGCCGAATAGCCTGTTTCCTCACTGTAGGGATTCTATAATTTCAATGGAGTTCTCTTTGAGTGGCAACTTTCGACAGAAACCTACCTTCATTTCTTGCCCTGATTTGTCTTGCCAAAATGCAACACCTCACATTTATCTAAATTTAACTCCATCTGCCACCCCATGGCTCACCTAATCAAGGTCCCATTATATTCTGAGAGATCATTCTTCACTGTCGACTACACCACCAAATTTGGAATTGTCTACAAACTTACTGACCATACTTCATATACTCAAGTGCAAATGATTTGTTTAATTAACAAAAGGCAATGGACTCACTATTGATCTTTGCGGCACACCACTGGTCACAGTTCAATGAACAGATGTCCACTGTCATGCCCTGTGTCCAATATTCAAGAAAATGTTGGGTCTAAATGGTGAGCTCTCCCTGGATCCCAGGCAGTCTGACCTTGCTAACCAGTCTACCATGGAGAACATTTTGGGTTTCTTACTGAATTTCATACAGACAACATCCACTGGCCTGCCCTCATCACTTCCTGAAAACATTCCACCGAGTCAGTGAGACGTGGTCTCAAATATATAAAGCCCTCTTCAGTCCTTTTCTTTCCAAATGCATATACATCCTTTCCCTCAAAACCCCCTCCAACAATTTAGTCACCATTGACGTCAGGCTCACTGATTTATAGTTAACTGCTTTTTCCTTACTTTCTTAAATAATGACACTATGTTAGCAGCCCTCCAGTCTTTTGACGTATCACCTGTGGAAAACAATGATACAAATATATCAGCAAAATGCTGAGCAATTTCTTTCCTAGCTTCCCACAGACTTTTGGGATACAACTGATCAGGTCTCTGGAAGTTGCTCATCTTTATATATTTTGAAATGTCCTACATCGCTTTGTAATATTGATACTTTTCAAGATATCACTTTATATTTTTTAATTCTCTGGCTCTTCTAACCCCCTCCACATTAAAGACTGAAGAGAAATACTTGTTTCTAATCCCTCCCATCTCCTGTGGTTGCACACATAGGTAGCCTTACTGATTTTTAAGGTGCCATATTCTCTCCCTAGTTAATCTTTTGCCATTAAAGGATTTGCAGAATTTCTTCAATGCCTCGTTAACCCTATTTCTAAAGCCATCTCATGTCCACATTTTTCTGAACTGATTTCCCATTGACTATACACTTACTGCCATTATGCTCCTCTGGGGATCCACTTGGTCTCAGCTCTGTTTTCCTGACGTATGCCTCCTTCCTTACCTTGGCCATAAAATCAATATATCTAGCCATCCAGCACTCCCTGCACCAACCAGCCTTGCCCATCTCACTAATAGGAACACGTTGGCTCTGGACTCTCTGAAAATATGTTTTGATGGCCTTGCATTTTCCAACCATCCCTTTACCTGTGAACAGGATATCCCAGTCAGCCTTTCACAGGGCTCACCTAACACTTTCAATATTGGCCTTAGTCAAAGTTAGAACTTTAATGTTTACATCAGGTCTTTCCTGTTTCGCAACGAATGTAAAACTAATATTTATGCGTAACAGGCTTGAAAAGTTAAATAGACACTTCCTGCCCCTCTGGAACAGGCTTGAGAGGCTGAATGGCCTCCTCCTGTCCCTCTGTAATAGACTGGAGAACCTGAATGATTTCCTCCTTTTCCTCTGTAATAGACTCAAGAGGCTTAATGGCCTCATCCTGTTCTTCTATAACACACTCGAGAGGCTTCATGGCCTTCTCCTGTCCCTGTGTAACAGACCCGAGACATTAAATGACACAGCAACCCATGGATTACGAGCAGCTGGTAAACTGTAACTAATGGAGGCTCATTCCTTCTCAGTTACAGAAACACAAACAACACAATGTACTCCAGGTGCCCTCTCAGTAACACCTCATACAGCTGCAGCGACACAGCTCTTTGTTCCAAATGATTCTTTTGACAAAATGTGCCAATATTCCAGCTTTCCACCTTTCAAGTCTAATATGAGCTGAATGGTCTTCTCTTAACCCTCTGTAAGAGATCCATAGGGACAGAATGGTTTCGGGCTGTTCCTGAGCAGCAGTCTCAGTGCCCTGTCTCAAGGTTATGAAAGGATCTGACAGCAGGACATTAAAACCAGGAGTAGCCTCACACTGATCAATAAGTACCATACTTTTTATTCAGGTATAAACTTGCCCAATCGACTTTTTTTAATGTAGCCAATCTGTTATTTTATAACTGCTTCCTTTCATAAACAGAGTGGAACATATATAGACCCATGCAGTGTCCTGTTAATACACTCATATACAAGGAATAAAAAGATTAAAAAGATTGAAAGGTTTATGGTCCTACCCTCAGCAACCTTCATCCATTCCATCCAAACCCAGTACAGTGATATGAAAAGTGATATATGGAACTGGTTAACTGAGCCTATTTGTTCAGTGCCTGTGATTACTGCCAGTCTCAATGGATTCTAATTATCCCAATGGAGGGTTTCCATCTTTTAATGATAAATGGGCGCCGTTCATTGTGTTATCCCATAACATGAGCGGGAGCATCACCGACAGCACTGACGGGGATCAGCAGATGCAGAGAAAGAGGGAGGAGAGATCAGAATCTGAGAGCATTTGACTGGAATGTTCCAACAATGGAACAGAATCTGTGAACATTAGACTGGAATATTCCAACAATGGATCAGAATATGCGAACATTAGACTGGAATGTGTCAACAATGGATCAGATACTGAGAATATTAGACTGGAATATTCCAACAATAGACAGGCGCTTATCCAATTATGTTTAGTATCTTTCTGTATTTGATTGGTTGTCATTATCATCGCGGATCTATTACGCTCTTCTCATTATTCAATACTTTTATTATCCCTTCCAGGCTATCGTTGGTGGTCCTGGTAAGCGTCACTGTCCAGATGTTGTTTTCTATGACTGTATTATTATTCTTTCATATAGTCTACACTTCTTGCCACTATTATTGTTCCTGTTGAAACTCTGAATCGAGATATTCACTCTCCAGATCACTACTAACTACATCAATGAACGTGATCGGTTACTGCTTCCCTCTCTGCTCTGGCAGTGTTATTCACGGGTCTCTATGTTGACCTACTCAGTTCCAGCGGAGAACCACAATGTATTGTATCATTGCCTTTGCTATTTAAATATTAAGCGCATGGAAGTCACTGTCTACTGTTCTGGTTCCAAATTCCATTTCCTTCCACTGTTTCCATCCCATCCCTGGCCAATATGTGCGGCTGAAGCACACAAGTCACAACTGTGGGACATCCCTTTGACCATGAGCTGAATCTGGACACCATTCCCTGATCATTTCTAACTTGAAATACTCACTACTCCAGGATATATCTCACTGGTTTATTGCATCTGCTGTTTGAATCTTGAGCTTTGAAGTACAGTCTTAATGAAGCCAATAATCTGCTGCTGATACTCGTGGCTTCAATCCTGCCGAAGCAAATCTGATTTGAACTCACACCAAACTCCCATCCATCTGTCATTCATGTGTATGCCGATGTATATTGCTGTTATGTCTGGCAATGACTTTATTGAAACATTCTCGAACACTTTACCTCAACTGTCCATGAAACTTCTCTCGTTCTCTCTGTTGATTAACAAAAAGCCTGCCAGTTGCTGATAATTAAAATAGTTTCCTCCATGTGCGTTCCTTCTCAAACAATGAGTTTCGCATTCAACCACTCCAATTGCGCACGCACACACTCTCTCTTTCAGTCTGTGATGAACACATACACACACACACACACACACACACACACACACACACACACACACACACACGCAGAGAGAGCAAACCTTCCCATTGTAGGCAGTAATCTGTTGCGAGTATAGTTAGCATATGATAGTAACGTTTGCAATACTCTCATGCTGGGCAGATGGTGTAGTTTACTGAGCAACACACTAGCATGGCCTGCACAGCTCTCCATGCTGGGCTGTCATCTTGTCCCAGTTTATGTTGTTAGTGTTGTTCTGAGAAGCAGATTCAGAATTTGATGTAACAAACCATTTCAGAAGATCTGACAATGCCTTCGTTCAATGTTCTAATTCTTGTAATTTTCCTCTCGAAGATCTCACTTCTGCAGTGAGTCCCACTGCCCTGTCTTTCCCCCATATTTTCACAACATCTTTTCAGTTAATTAACTGTCTGTTTCTGTCTTTACTGTGAATCTCTCTGTCCCTCTGTATCTTTCCCTGGTCTTTGGTTTTGACTGAAGAAGGGCTCATGCCCGAAACGTCGACTCTCCTGCTCCTTGGATGCTGCCTGACCTGCTGCACTTTTCCAGCAACACATTTTCAGCTCTGATCTCCAGCATCTGCAGTCCTCAATTTCTCTTTGGGTTTTGGCTCCCTAGGGTATCGAGTGCTAGAATTGTGTAGCTCAGAAATAACG
This sequence comes from Hemiscyllium ocellatum, assembly GCF_020745735.1. Lineage (NCBI taxonomy): Eukaryota > Metazoa > Chordata > Chondrichthyes > Orectolobiformes > Hemiscylliidae > Hemiscyllium > Hemiscyllium ocellatum. The sequence goes on along the minus strand of NC_083421.1, from coordinate 229,878 downwards.
AAATGGGATGTGTTCACTTCCTGGTATGCCCCATGTGATAATCCATGAACAGGCGTGTTTCAGAAGTCATGAGACACATCCTTGTAACTTGGTCTGTACATGTGTTTGCCCCTCTCAGGTGATCTTACTGTCAGCAACACGAGGAAGCCCCTTGGGTAAAGGACCAGGCTTCTAAATTGTATGACAATGCTGTCACTTTTTTTAAAAAAAGTTTATTTTCTCCTTTTTTTTTAGTTAGAGATCTTAAAGGCCATACTGCCTACTGAAAACGGCTCAAGTAAACAACTTATGAGGCTCTTAGTGTTTTTAGTAAATAGTAGTAACAATGGCCTGCTCGCACAGACAGGCTTTTCAGTTTTTTGTTCTTGTAGATGTAACAGTTACCAGCTGCTTGGGTCCGAGAAGGGTTGGAAGTTTTAGTAACTTATCCTCGATGCTATTCTCTCTGAAACCTCACTTGATACTGTTTCCTCCTGGATTGGAGAACTGTATGCAAGAATGTATGCCTGAATGCTCCTTTTTGCCGTGGTGGGGGGGGGGGGGGGGGAGCGGGGGGGGGGGTGTTAAGATTAGATTGGATTACCTACAGTGTGGAAACAGGCCCTTCTGCCCAAGAAGTCCACACCGACCCGCCGAAGAGCAACCCATCCATATCCATTCCCCTATATTTACCCATTCACCTCCCACTACGGGCAATTTAGCATGGTCACTTCACCTAACCTGCACATTTTTGGATTGTGGAAAGAACCCAGAGCACTCACGCTGACACGAGGAGAATGTGCAAACTCCACACAGTCAGTTGCCTGAGGTGGGAATTGAACCTGGGTCTCTGGTGCTGTGAGGCATCAGTGCTTACCATTGTGCCACCATGCCACCCACGGTGCCATCCTGTGTTTAGGTATGTTAATAAATTGGAACAGTTCATTTGTAGAAGGTACTGTATCCGTGATTCAGGTAAGGTTTCCAATTGTTAAGTTATTCTAAATTCATCTTCATTTTCTGTGGATTTGCATTAGAGTGTTTAAATATATTGTGTTTTGCTTAATGATGAGTGGTTTGGCTAGTAGCATCACATCTGGAACTCCCAACTCACATCTACCTTTCAATTAAGAAAAGGTTGGCATCCAAGCTACCTTCTTAAAATAGTTTGAGACAGTCTAGTTGGTCTATAGTAAACTGGAGACTTTTGTCTGGTTCTAAATGGAGAATACCAAATTGGGTTTAGAGCTACAATCCCTACTGTGTGCAAACAGGCTATTCGACCCAACAAGTCTACACCGACCCTCCGAGGAGTAACCTACCTAGACCCATTCCTCTACACTATTATGACACATTTACCCCGACTAAGCACCTAACCCACACATCCCTGAAAACTACGAACAATTTAGCATGGCCAATACACCTGATATGCACATCTTTGGGTTGTGGGAGGAACCATAGTATCCAGAATAAGCCCATTCATACTAGAGAGTCTGAACCATGAGACTATTGGGTTCAAAGGTCGCGTATGATAGTTGTTAGTGTCTTTTGTTCTGGGTGTTGAATTCGGTTGGTTTAAACAGTATTTTGCGTGTAAAGATTCTTTCAGTCACTGAGAGTTTTCTGGGTGTGGAAGAAGCGAAGTTGGGGGTTTTACAAAAGGTAATGAAGGCAAAGCTGCAGGAATTGACAGACAAGCTGGAGTTGGGGATGTGTTTGTTTGTGAGAAAATGAGAGATAATTACAGCTATAGCTCGGCAATTACATTTGGTGGAACCGCCATCAGACTCTTTGGAAATGGCTGGAATTCAATTTCAAATGAGGCACTTTGAACATGAGAAGGACTTGGAACAGTTTGAATTATGATGAAAAGCAGAAATAAAAGAAAAGGCAGTGAAAAAGAAAGAGAGAAAAGGAGAGAAGGAAAGCAGAGAGTTTCAACTTAAACAGTTAGCAATTAGAGAGAAAAGTTGACACAAAAGGCGGAGATGAAGGTAAATGGTTGGCGGGATGAGGAGGATAGTGAGGTTGAACAACCCAATTATAACCAATGGCCTGATGGAGTTCTGTTTAAATGCATCCAGACATTATCTAAATTTGATGAGAAGGATGGGGAAGCCTTTTGAATTTCATTTGAGAAAGTGGCTAAACAAATGCAGTGACCAGTGACCATGTGGATTTAGTTGATCCAAACAAAGCTGGTAGGTATTTGCATCCCTATCAGAGGAGGTATCTGGCCAGTATGGGATGGTGAAGAAAGCATGCACCATGAAGTGCATATGAGCTTGGGCCAGAAGCCGAGAGACAGCATTCCAGGAATCTAAAAAAGGGTCCCGAGTTAAATGCATATTGAGTTTGAAAGGATCAAACAAAGTAATTTTGAAAGGTGGGGAAGGGTATTAAAAACAGAGCAACCCTATGAAACTCTTAGAGAGATTCTTATTTTGGAGACGTTCAGCAATTCACTTCCTGCAGTCTTGAGAACTCGTGTGGAAGAGCAGAGAGTAACAATGGCAAGGTTAGAAGCTGAAATGGCTGATGATGCTGATTGAGTTCAGAAATCAAAGTATGGTTTCTGTGAGGGATTGAGAAGAATGTGTGAGATCTTCTTAAAACATATCCCTGTGAGAGTAAGGTTTACCTTCATTGGCCGGGAGTAGCAGGTAAAGAGATTAGAGCATTAAGAGGTACAGAAGTATGTAACTTTTTTTTTTGCTGAGACATGAGGAGCTATGTCATTCAGAGGGAGTATTGGAGAGATGAGGAGTGCTCCATTACGTAACGTGTGGTTGGAGTGTCCAGTGGAAACATCAACTGATTTATTCCACAATGGGGAAGGAGACCTTGAGCTTGGTGTTGGCGTTACAACATTTCAACATTTAAATTGTGAATAACATATGTGAGACAAATCTTTATCACTGACCGTGACCCCTTAAGGTATTGGAGAAGTTTAGGGAGAAAAATTCCAGTCTGTTTCGATTGAGATTATTATTGCTGCCATTCAGTTTGAAATTATACAGGTGACAGGGCGAGAAAAACTACGTTTTGACACGTTGTGGAGACTTGGATGAAGAAAGACAAAGGCACTCTGTGGCAGGAGCAAAATGCCTGAAATCGAAATTATTTGTGAACATTTGTATTCTCATAGACAATGCAATGTATATGCATTGCAGATTACTAATAGAGGAAGATTAGGAGATCTAGGATGAGTCCACCTTTGTATATTGATGGATTATTTTATTAAAGATGGAGTCGTGAGAATACTGTCTGTAAAAAGGTTATTTTCTCTTGGTTTTTTTTTTGAAGAGAGGTTTTAAAGGCAGAAGTGCAGAACTGCTGTCTGAAAACAGTTTAAGTAAATAACTAATAAAGATTTTAGGTTTCATTGAAACGGTGGTAACAATGGAAGGGCAGTAGCCAACTCTCCCAGATCAGGGTTTCTCGTTTTGTGTTTAGCTGCAGCATTCAGAAGTTGCTGGGGATCCCAGCAGGTTTGGAAGTTTCAATACATGATCCCCAGCTGCTTTTCTCTCTGAGATCTCTGTTGATGTTGTTTCCTCCTGGATTGTAATACTGCCGTAAGGATCAGTATTTGAATATATATTTTTGCCAAGTGGTGTAAACCAAGAAGGGACGGTATCTATTGTTTGTGTAGGTGTTCCAACATATAAGCTATCCCAAAATAATATTTTCTTTGATTGTATTTTAACTAAAGCATTTTAATAGATTATATCTTGCTTAATGTTGCATGGTTTGACCAGTCACAACATATCTGTAAGGCATACTTCCCATCTATATTCAAAATTAGGAAAGTTTTGGGTCTAAACGGCCTTCTTCAAACATTTTTGGTGGATCTGGTCTGGTCCACAACACTTGTAGCCGAATGGGTTTGTGGCTGACGCCTGTAATGGAAAATTTACTGGAGGGACGGGGGATGGTTTGCTGGAGGATGTGCTGCGAGCTGCCTCAGACATTCAGGGAGACCTCTGAGGATTTGGTGACCCAATCCTGGATGGAGCATGGGGACTGTAGTTAGACTTTCTGGGTGTGTAAGGGTGTGTAACTTTCTGTTAGGGTCACTGTTTCAATCAGCATCTATGATCCAGAACTTTCCAGGCAGGACTAGGTGACATATCCATCAAGGTCACCATTTAGTGATGGAGGATATATATGGTGGATGAGGTAACTAGATTGTTTCTCCCTCAGCATGGAGCTGCCGGGTGTATCCAGTGTAGTGGGATTCCTGATGGTGAATATTGCATCTGCAGAGTACCATGTCAATGGGGAGAGGTAGAGGAACTGAAGGAGCTCTCTCTCTATTAATGTTACAGTGTACCCATGCACATTACATCATGTTGGTGAATACTCACTGTCCTGGAAGCAATCAAGGCCTCTTCAAACAGAAGCAGTCAGCCATTCCCATCATCATTGGGTCTCCACGTGGAAAGAAATGAATATATCTTGGATAAAGGCCGTCCCCTTGATGCACTTTTCAAAACACCATCCCCACCACCAATCAACCATATCTAAGTATTCCATGTGTACGGAGAGCAATGGGGTCACTTGGAGTGTCAAGGAGCAGACGATCAGGGATGGAGCAAAACCTCCCCTGTCTAAACGGCTCTGAGTGAATGTCCCCAGTACACAGTATCATTATGTCCTGTAATCCCTCTCCATTTCAGTAACATACTGTCTTCCATTATTCCTGTAAATGGAATGGCAGGTTATATCATGTTAAATTCCAACTTCCAAATTATTATCTATTGTCTTTACTTCTCTGAATCTATTTGCAGACTCTCCACTCTCTCTTGATAATTTAATCTCTTGTTTATCACAGCGACATAGGAATTCTTTGAAAAGGTGACAAGCAGATTAGACCAGGGAAACCCAGTGGATGTGGTCGATCTAGACTTCCAAAAGGCCTTTTATAAGGTGCCACACAGAAGGCTGCTGAGTAAGGTGAGGGCCCACGGTGTTTGAGGTGAGCTACTGGCATGTATTGAGGATTGGCTGTCTGAAAGAACGCAGAGTGTTGGGATAAAAGGTTCTTTTTCAGAATGGCAGCCAGCGACAAGCAGTGTCCTGCAGGGTTCAGTGTTGGGGCCGTAGCTGTTCATGTTATACATTAATGATCTGGATGAAATTCTAGCGAAGTTTACCAATGATATGAAGCTAGGTGGACAGGCAGGTAGTACTGAGGAAGTGGGGTGGCTGAAGAAGGATCTAGGTAGTTTGGGAGAGTGGTCCAGGAAATGGCTGATGGAATTCACTGCGAGCAAATGCGAGGTCTAGCACTTTGGAAAAAAGAATACAAGCATGGACTACTTTCTAAGTGGTGATAAAATTTATAAAGCAGAAGTACAAAGGGATCTGGGAGTGCTAGTCGAGGATTCTCGAAAGGTAAACATGCAGGTTGAGTCCGTGATTAAGAAAGCGAATGCAATGTTGTCATTTATCTCAAGAAGGTTGGAATATAAAAGCAGCAATGTGCTACTGAGACTTTATAAAGCTCTGGTTAGGCCCCATTTGGAGTACTGTGTCCAGTTTTGGTCCCCACACCTCAGGAAGGACATACCAGCACTGGATTGTTTCCAGCGGAGATTCACACGGATCAAACCCTGTTTAAGTAATGGGTGCAGTCAATGGCATGCTGTCCTTCATTGTAAGATGATTCGAGTACATAAGTAAAGCCATCTTCCGGCTGTTGTAGAATCTTGCTGAGAGACCATTTGGGGCACTCTGTACAGACTTGATGTCCTTTGTAAGGAACGATTCCCTTACCACAGACACTAGTGATGGTAACATGAGGATAGAGTGAAGAAACTGAGTGTTTAATCAGTAGAGCTGTGAGACACGAAGAAATAGTGATGCTGAAACACGAGGAGTGGCAGCGGTCTCTTATTTCCAAAACAGACATTGACAGGGAGAGAAATTCCATACTTTACCCAGGATTGATTGGTTTGATTTACCATCACGTGTACCTCAGTACAGAGAAACAGTTTATTTATGAGCAGTAGAGGCAGATCATAGAAAGCATAGCCACATAGATCATAGGTTGGAAATAGACTTGGACAGAGTAAGGCATACGGGTTACACTGAACAGGACGTGCACTGGACAAGATCAACATGAACAAGATCAGCATTATTTGAACTTAGAGAGTCCATTCATCAGTCTAATGTGGCCTTCCTAATAGTTTATATGCCTAAATTAACTCTCCCCAAGTCATTGTACAGTCGGCGTGTGAATCCGTACTGAACGTCATGTTGCTCACAATCCCCAAGAGCAGCCACAATACCTTCCATCTGAAACAGGTAGCCATTCCCACCAGCTTCCACCCTACATAGAGAACACCAGACTGTCATCTGGGAGATGGAAGGTACCTTCCTGTGACTTCACACAAGACATATGGCTTCACTCCTCACCACGAGAAAACCACGTTAAAGTCCCACGTGTGTATCATGACGGACGGAGCCACGAGGAACAATGTGGAGCAGTCTGTCTGTGCAGCCTCTGCTCCACTTGTTCATCATGTTAGAGCATCAGTTAGGAGACAGTGAGGACTGTTGATGCTGAAGATCAGAGTAGACAGTGGTTTGCTGGAAAAACACAGCAGGCGAATCGACGTTTCGAGCATAAGTCATTCATCAGGAATCAGCATCAATTAACTCATTCTGCCCCTGTGCAAGTGCATTGAGGTGGGAATGGCCTCCTACTGTTCCTGTGTAAGTGACTCAAGGGACTGACTGGCTTCTTCCTCGTCCGATTGGACAGGGCCAAGGGCCTGTTTGGGTTACCCCTGGTTCCTGTATGACAGCTCGATATGCTGACTAGTGTGATGATGCTGTATCTTTAAGAGGTTATTTTGTTCTGGTTTCTTTTAAGAGAGAGATTGAATGACCGTTACCAAGCTGGCTAGTTAGGACCACTTGAATAAACAACTAGAAAGTCCTTAGGTTTATTTTAATGCAGATAGAATGGGTGTGGTCAGCTCTCACAGATTAGGATTTCTGGGTTTTGGTTTCTCAGTAACATCAGAAATTATTGGGGTCTCCACCGAGTTGAAAGCTTTAGTGAATGTCTCCTGGCAGCTACTCTCTATGGATTTTCTCTTAGTGCTGTTTTTAAATCCTGAATTGGAGAAATATTTGTGTCATTCAGTGTCTGAATATTCCTTTTTGCCAAGGGCTGTGTTCATGTGATTTCCAGTATTGGAACAGTTCGTTCGTATTAGTTCCTAGATCTATTATTCTGTTAACTTGTCCAATATAATTACGTTATTCTAAATTCCTCTTTCTTTGGTTTTATTTAATCTATCGTGTTTAAGTAAATGGTGTTATGCTTCACACCGAGTTGTTTGACCAGTCACATTGCATCTGGAACAGACACTTTACATTTTCTTTAAAATAAGAAAACATTAGAGTCTAGGCTACCGCCTTCAAATATTGTCGAGGGGCTCTGGTGTGGCCCATCACACTAGCATCCTTCTCTTCCTGAGTAATATGTTGGAGGCACTGAATGGGCTGTTCTTGTTCTTCTCCAACAGTGTCATGGGGCTGAATGACTTCCTCACATTTCTGTGAAACCAGTGTGAGGTGCGGAATGATCTCTTATTTTACTGTGGCAATGTGCAGTGTCAGGCAGTCTTTTATATGAATGTTACGGACTCTTTAAAAGCACAAGCCTCAATGGAGTCCATGTCTTGCTGCACATGGACACAGACCAGTTCAGAAGCTGACAGAGGCGTCAAATTATTCTGAACATTGTGGAATCCTCAGTGACCATCCCCACTTCTGATCTTATGGTGAGGAGGGTGGGGGCGGGGAGACATTGATGAAGCAGCTGAAGATGTTTGTGAAGACGAAGCTACCCTGTGGGTCTCCCACAGAGGTGACCCAGGACTGAGATGATGAACACCTTCCTTTGTGCCATGTTTGATACCAAACACTGGAGATTTTTCTCTGATTCCCATTAAGTTCAGATTTGTTAAGCTCCTTGATGTCAACAGAAGTCAAGAGAAGCCTTGATATCAGAGCCAGTCATTATTACCTGAACCCTTGTGTCAACCTCTTTTGTTCATATCAATAGGCCATGGTATAGGAGCAGCAAGGGTTTTCTTCAAACAGGTGGCATTGAATGTCAGGATTTCTCTTCTCAAGAGTGTTCGGGAGCCAGATGACTGAAAGTATTTGAAGAGGAGGTACATGGACATTGACCTGTCAGAGAGTTGAGGGCGATGAAGAATTGGGTATGAAAGAGGATTTGTGACCAAGAGCAGATCAGTCATGATCTTAGTGAACAGCAAGGCAGGTTTGAGGTGTGAATGACGTGCCCCGTGTCTGATGTTCTCACATTCTGTTATTAGAAAGTTAGTGGGTGTTATTTTCATGAATGTTCTGTAATAGAATGTTGCCGTCAGAGAGACCAGAGGATTTTGTGAGCCATCGCTGGGTGAGGTATGGGGGCTGTATTCATAGTGAATTTGGGTCTACAACATGACCAACAAATGGACCACAAGTTGCAGATTGGGGAAGCTCTGTACAGAGAGATGAGGGGCCTCTTTCATACCTATCCTGGGTTTTACAATTACATTTCTCAAGTCATCTCAAAGCGTGTGGGACAACCTTGAAGGGCCGAATGATCTCCTCTGTTTCTGTGCAACAGGTTATAGAAGTAAGTAGCCTCTAAATGCTCCTGCCTAACATGTTTAATGGGCTAAATGGAACACGGGAACACGGGATTGAGGAACTGGAGTGAATCATTAGATACATTGAACCTTCTCCACCAGGCACAGAAGATTGTGGCTGATTTAGTTGGGGTCTCAGCCCCACTTTACTGTCTGCGTCCCATTATCCATGACTCAGTTCTCTGTCAAATATTTCACTAACACAACTTTCAATCAATATGAACATAGAGGCATGATAAACTTCCAGTGAAGAGGATTCGGATTTGAAAGGTACTTTCAGAATTTTTCGTCATCCCTCTTATAAAATCAGTCATGCAGAATATAAACAGACCCATTAATCCAATCTGTTCACGCCGATCAGATATCAAATCTGATCCAGTCCCATTTGCCAGCATTTGGCCAATATCCCTCCTCTTTCAGATACTTTTTAAATGTGCGATTGTAACCGCCTTCACCACTTCCTCTGACAGCACTTTCTGTCCACACACCACTCTCTGTGTGAAACATTAACCTTCAGGTCCCTTCTAAATCATTCACTCTCTCCCCTCCAACCTATGCTCTCCTGTTCTGGGCTCCTCTACCCTGAGGAGCAGAACATGGCTGTTCAGAATAACCATGCCCCTGATGATTTTATAAACCTCGATAATGTCACCCTTCAGCCTCTGACACTCCAGGGGGAAACTCCTCAATCTAATCAACCTTTCCCTAAAGCTCAAACCTCCAGTCTTGGGGCATCCGTCTAAATCTTTTCTGCAGAAAACCGAGTTGTACGCAGTATTCTTAAAGTGGCCTCACCAACATCCTGCACAGATGCAACATTCCACCACAACTCCTATACTCAATGCTCTGACTGATTAAGGCAAATTTGTAAAATCAGTTCTGCACCGCACTGCCTGCATTCGACTCCACTTTCGAGGAAGAATGTACCTGCAGCCCTATGTCCATTTGTTTCACAACACGCCCCAGGCCCTTACCATTAAGTGTACAATTTCTGCTCACAAGCCTCCAGGCTCTTCCTTCAAGACAATTGTGATGGGCTTCTTCTGTATCCCATGTGAGCGAACCTTACTAATCTGCCTACCAATCAGAATGTTACGAACACCTTGCTGAGGTCCATATTGACAATATCTACTAAACTGCCCTCATCAATCTTCTTTGTCACCTCTTCATAAAACTCAATTAAATTAATGAGACATGATTTCCCATGCAGAAAGCCACGGTGTCTACCCCGATCAGCCTTTGCCTTCCCAAATGGATGTAAATGCTATCCCTCAGAATCCCCTCCAACAACTTACCCATCACCGACATCAGGCTCACTGGTCCCATTTCTCGTCTCACTCCTCCACTGCTCACAACAAATGTTAAATGTAACCAGGTCGGTGATATGGCCGATGATATTGGTCTCAGACTGGGTCAGGGTCAGTTTTAGGAACAAGTCAGGCTGGTTTCTTTAATCTGCTCAAATAGCACGTTTATGATCCAGAGCAATGTTACTCCAACTATGATGGAATGATGAATGGCAAACTGTTTGGGTATTGGAAATAAAGAATCGATGTTTCCCGTTCCAAAAACACTGGCACACACACACACACAAAAAAATAAACAAAATCTCTGCAATTTCATGTTGAAAGAATCTTTTCCAAATATTAGTGTAGCTAATGACAAAAGGAAAAATTGAGAGATTGTCCAAAATGTTATTCTGCTTCTGAAGATATTGTACACACACAGCTGCTAGCAATGGGATTTTCTCCTGGGAGAGTTGGATTTGGCTGAATTCCCTTTGCATTAGGCTGGCAGGAGGTTCCAGGTTAGCACAGTGGCTCAGTAGTTCACACTGTTCCAGCACAGCATCAGGGGCATGAGTTCAATTCCAGCCTCGGGCGACTATCTGCGTGGAGTTTGCATCTTCTCCCCTTGTCTACGTGAGCTTCTGATGGGTGCTCCCGTTTCCTGCCACAGCCCAAAGCTGTATAATTCAAGTGGATTGGTCAAATAGTCCATAGTGTTCAGCGATTTCTACTTAAGGTGCACTAGTCAGTGGTAACTGTGAGGGCATGGGAAGCTTACACTTTGGAAGGTTGGTATGGACTTGTTGGGCCGAAGGGGTTGTTTCCACACTGCAGGGATTCTATAAAAATAACAATGGTAACAGTAACAGTAGAGCTTTGTTTTATCTCGCACACGTTTCTGTGATGAGGAATAATGAAGGAGAGAGAGTGCAATAGGCCGTTTCTTCTCGGGCAGATGACATTTTCTCCTCTCTGAGTTGAATCACACAATAATGTCATTCTCTCTCAAACTGGACCATGTGAGGTCTCCTTGTACATTGTCCAAACTATGTCTCCATCACATTCCCTGTTCCATGTCGGTGCATCATTGCTTCTGTCATACACAGAGCCATACCCTGAGCAGAAAATGGACTCGGTCGATTTGAAGATATGTTTATATGGCCCTGCCTCATTAAAAAATAAAATGTTTAATGTATTCAGAATACATAGAACATGGAACATAAAACGGTTCAGCACAGAACAGGCCCTTCAGCCCACGATGTTGTGCCGACCATTGATCCTCATGTATGCACCCTTAAATTTCTGTGACCATATGCATATCCAGCAGTCTCTTAAATGTCCCCAATGATCTTGCTTCCACAACTGCTACTGGCAACGCATTCCATGCTCTCACAACTCTCTGTGTAAAGAACCCACCTCTGACATCCCCTCTATACTTTCCTCCAACCAGCTTTAAACTATGACCCCTTGTGTTAGCCATTTCTGCACTGTGAAATAGTCTATGGCTATCAACTCTATCTATGTTTCTCATAATCTGGAATATTATGAATCTTGAATATAATATCTCATAAACCCCTCTCCTCCTCTTTTTCTCCAATGAAAAAAGTCCGAGTTCAGTCAACCTCTCCTCATAAGATAAGCCCTCCAATCCAGGCAACATCCTGGTAAACCTCCTCTGAACCCTCTCCAAAGCATCCACATCTTTCCTATAATAGGGTGACCAGAACTGGACACAGTATTCCAAGTGCGTTCGAACCAGAGTTTTATAGAGCTGCAACAAGATCTCACGAATCTTAAACTGAACCCCCTGTTAATGAAAGCCAAAACACCATATGCTTTCTTAACAACCCTGTCCACTTGGGTGGCCATTTTAAGAGATCTATGTACCTGCACACCAAGATCTCTCTGTTCCTTCACACTGCCAAGAATCCTATCCTTAATCCTGTACTCAGCTTTCGAATTCAAACTTCCAAAATGCATCACCTCGCATTTATCCAGGTTGAACTCCATCTGCCACCTCTCCGCCCATCTCCGCATCCTGTCAATGTCCCGCTGCAGCCTACAACAGCCCTCTATACTGTCAACGACACCTCCAACCTTCTTGTCATCTGCAAACTTGCTGACTGATTCTTCAATCCCCTCATCCAATTCATTAAAAAAATTACGAACAGTAGAGGTCCAAGGACAGAGCCCTGTGGAACACCACTCACCACAGACTTCCAGGCAGAATATTTTCCTTCCACTGCCACTCGCTGTCTTCTGTTGGCCAGCCAATTCTGTATCCAAACAGCTAACATAGATACCTGTGTTAAAATGAATGTTTTGTTTTAACAAATACAGAAATTGCTGGAAAAGCTCGGCAGGTCTGTCAGAATCTAGATGCCTTTTACATGCCGTAGTTGTACCAGCCTCCACCACTTCCTCTGGCAGCTCATTCCATACACACACCACCCTCTGTGCGAAAAGGTGTCCCTGAGGCCTCTTCAAAATCTTACCCTTCTCACTTTCCACCAATGCCCTCTAGTTTTGAACGCCCCTAACCTGGGGAAAAACCTTGACTACAAACCCTATCCATGACCGTTCTGATTTTATAAACCTTTACTGCTAAGGAATGTGACTTCAATCAACATGAATGGCTGTACTTTCAATAATACCGGGCCGAAATGCTGAAATTCAATGCCGACTCCTGTTCTTTCTCCATCAAGCCACAATTCTAAAACCAGTTTCATCAGTTTGTTCAGATATATTAGGAGACACTTCTGTGGGATTTACACCTAGACCTTTGTGCCCATAGGTAGGGACACGAGCACCACTCGGCAATACCCAAAACGCTGCAACATTATTCTCCTGTGTGTTTGTCCATCAGTCTGTTATGACATGCTGCGACATACCTTTGCAACAGGCAGGACATGAATCCACACGTTCTGCGCCGGAGCTAGGAACACTACCAAACAATTTCAGGAATTGGAATCAAACCCAGAGCCATGGCTCAGAGACAGGGACACTACCCACTACACTACTATACCCAGATTTTGGGTCACATTTTAAGGGGCAGCGTTCAGCTCGGTGTGGATTTATTATAATCAGGTTACCATTACTGAACTACACAAAACATTTTGTTTTGTTAAACAAGTGCAAGATCGAAATTAACTATGAACATCTTTAATCGCTATTATCTGTAGTCTGCAATATTAGGGAAAGAAATCCTGCATACACACTCTGCCCAATGACGGGTCTCAAATAGATATTTATTACTGAACACCAGACACGGAGAAAGACCATAATTTCTGGTCCCAAAACATCGATCAGTATAACCCAACTCTCACGTGTGTCTGCCCTCTGCCTAAAACCATGAAATGATACCAGGCCGCTGATTTCTGTCCAGCCTCTCCTCCCCACTGACTGTGTCTGCAATCCGTCCCTCCTCCCCCTAACCACACACGGCAACCCAAGCTCAGGGTCTTTGTGAAAATCAAGGCCGGAGTGTGCAGGCCTCCTAGTGAGGGGTGGGCATTTTAAAATTAAACGGGGAGAGTGAGGAGGTGGTAATATCACTCACTGGCCGAGGCGTGGCAGATGGATTTTAGTTTGGATTAATGTGAGGTATCGGATTTGGTAAATCCAACAAGAGTAAGACTTATACAATTAAACGCAGGGGCTTTGGCAGTGTTGTAGAACAGATACCTCTGCCATCAGTTATAATTCTTTAAAAGTTGCATCTCATATAGATAATGTGTTTAAGAAGGTGGTTTGCACACTTTTCTTCCATGGTCAGACCTTTGAGTATCGGAATTGGGACGTCATGTGGAGGTTGTACAGGATATTGGTGAGACCTCTTCCAGAATACTGTGTCCAGTCTGGGCATCCTGCCCGCTCATTCCATAGGCACACCACCCTCTGGGTGAAAAAGCTGCCCTTAGGTCACTTTTAAATGTTTCTCCTCTTACCTTACAATTATGTCCTCTAGTTTTGGTCTCCACTACCCTTATAAAATACATTGACTATTCACTTTGATATCATTGACCTTGATATTATTAAGCTGGAGAGGGTTCAGAAGAGTTTAACCTGGATGTTGCTGGAAATGGAGGGATTGAGCTATAAGGAGAGGCTGGATAGGCTGGGACATTTTTCACTGGAGAGTATGAGATGGAGGGGTAACTTTGCAGAGGTTTTTAAAATAGTGAGGGGTACAGATAAGCTGAAGGGCTGATGTCTTTTTCCTAGAGTTGGGGATTCAAAACTGAGTTATGTTTTAAGGTGCGAGGAAAAAAGATTTACAAAGGTGATGAGAGGTAATTATTTTAGACAGAAGCTGGCTTGTGTGTGGAATGAACTTGCAGAGCAAGTGGTGAAAACAGGGACAGTTACAACGTTTAAAGGACATTTAGATCAGTACGTGGATAAGGCATCAGTTTGGATGGTGCTGTGAGCAGCTGCCCTCCCCCTCCCCCTCTCGGAATGAATCCCTGTTGATTTTCACTCTCTGTGCAGTGGCGTAGGGAGGCCAGCGGAGGGAGGCATTGCATCACTTTCAGCAACACCGAGACAGCCAGACCTGCCCCACACAGAGACACACAGATACACACACAGCAATTGTTAGGGCACTGCATAGATCTCATCTGGTAATTTAAACTAAACATAAATGAATGCTCAATTCGCCTCATAAACTGTTAAAATATGAGTGACAGAGAACGCCCAAATTCCACTGTTTAAATACAAACAACAATGTATTGTTTAACACTGGAAGTGAACTGAAAGACACCCTCTATCTCTTAACTGCTTATAACCCGACTCCAGCTCTATCAGCAATATACTGTTTCTGGGTCTGCCATCCTCTCATAACACAGGTACTTGTAAGCTCTCAGTTCAGAGCAGCATTCACTCTCTCTTAAAGGTACAGTACACACTTTCAACTTCATCACATTATACCCTGATGAATATCGATAAGTGGAACCTATCCGGATTTCTCTTGCTCTGTGGTTTGTCAATATTTCATCTACTCAGTCTCGTATGTGTCAGGATTTTTGTTGCTCCATTGACAGTATGTCATTATTCGACTCTGTCCGTGGGAATATATCAGTATTTCACTTGCTCACACTCGTGTGTGTGGGACAGGATTTCAGATGTTTCATGGGCACTGTGATACTATGACAATCTTAATGTTTGTAAATGGTACCAAACCTGCAAGGATTGTAAAGTCTATGGAGGAGTGTGGAAGTCTAACAGGACAGTGACACGCTGGTAGACGGGGATCAAATGCAGAGCAGTGTGAGGTGATGCACGTTGGTATGAAAGATGAAGAAAGACAGTTTAAAACAGGCTGTGCCATTATAAAGGGGCTGTAGGAGCAGAGAGCGCTGCATGTATATGAGCACAGATTAATGAAGATGTCAGGACAAGTGGGGAGAGCAGTAACTATCACAGATTAGTTTCAGTATTTGATCTGTTTACAGGGGGAGGTGTAGGAGGGAGCCTCCGTGCTCCCTGCCTGGGAGGTGGGGGTGACGATGTGTTGTGAGCCCACCCTCCTGCTCCCCGAGACTGTGGGGATTCCATTTGTACCAGCTCGACACAAAAGGGAGATGGCATCAGGGCCACGGCTTCTAAGTTGTGCCCGGGGGAAACGGAGCTGCCAGGGGGTTTAACGTGAGAATTGCCCTTCACGGAACATTGCTCCTTACTCAGTCGGTGGGACGTGGATGTTTCAGAATCTCCACACGAGGCGTCCCTGTCCTCTCCGGCTCGTACCAGGGCCCTCCCCATATGGCGGGGAGCGGGGGTGGGGGGAGGGAACGGATATCGGGCACTCCACCACCCGGCTTGGCCCTTTCTGTCCTATTCCAGGCTGTTTTTCCTGGAATGGGAGAAAGGCAAGGAGGGATGGTGGGGGTGGGTGGCCCTGCTGTTAGTGCTGGTGCAGGTGAGGATAATGGCTAATCGTGAGGTTTTCAGAGGGAGTCTGTCCTCAGTGTTGTATCCACACAGTGTAATTGATGGGGGGGAGGGGGGGTTTAAAGTGGACAGGGGGACAGAGAGAGAGGGAAGGTGCTGCATGTGGCAGTGACAGTGTTGGAGCATTAGCCTTATTCGGGGTCGGTGCTATGTATATATCGGTGCTATATACTATCTGGGAAGAGAATGGTCCCCCTCTGTACTAGCCCATCCACCAGGACCTCCGTGCCCCTGTCAAACAAAACGTGGTGTAATTGTCCCTTATCTGCCATGCTCGGGGTAAACTGTGAAGGGCAGCTCCAAGCTGAGAAAGCTCAACTGTGTACCCATTGGACTTTCAAAGATGGCACCAGTGCCAGGGGTCATGGAATATCCAGGGGAACCCGCGCAACTGTGAGTCCTTCCAGCCATGAGGGGTGGGAGAATCGGGCTGGCATTGAATAAGAGGAACACCATTGGGGGGTGGGGGGGGGAATAGTCAATGAGTTTGAGTTGGATCAGATAGCAACAGGAATCTAGCTTGGCCTCGTACAGATAATCTCTCTGCTGCATTTCTATCTCGGGCGACCGACTCAACACAGACATCTATTATAAACCGACTGACTCCCACAGCTACCTGGACTACACCTCCTCCCACCCTGCCCCCTGTAAAAACGCCATCCCATATTCCCAATTCCTTCGTCTCCGCCGCATCTGCTCCCAGGAGGACCAATTCCAACACCGCACAACCCAGATGGCCTCCTTCTTCAAGGACCGCAGATTCCCCCCAGACGTGATCGACGATGCCCTCCACCGCATCTCCTCCACTTCCCGCTCCTCCGCCCTTGAGCCCCGCTCCTCCAACCGCCACCAAGACAGAACCCCACTGGTTCTCACCTACCACCCCACCAACCTGCGCATACAACGTATTATCCGCCGCCATTTCCGCCACCTCCAAACGGACCCCACCACCAAGGATATATTTCCCTCCCCTCCCCTATCAGCGTTCCGCAAGGACCACTCCCTTCGTGACTCCCTTGTCAGATCCACACCCCCCACCAACCCAACCTCCACCCCCGGCACCTTCCCCTGCAACCGCAGGAAATGTAAAACTTGCGCCCACACCTCCACACTCACTTCCCTCCAAGGCCCCAAGGGATCCTTCCATATCCGCCACAAGTTCACCTGTACCTCCACACACATCATCTATTGCATCCGCTGCACCCGATGTGGCCTCCTCTATATTGGTGAGACAGGCCGCTTACTTGCGGAACGCTTCAGAGAACACCTCTGGGCCGCCCGAACCAACCAACCCAATCACCCCGTGGCTCAACACTTTAACTCCCCCTCCCACTCCACCGAGGACATGCAGGTCCTTGGACTCCTCCACCGGCAGAACACAACTACACGACGGCTGGAGGAGGAGCGCCTCATCTTCCGCCTGGGAACCCTCCAACCACAAGGTATGAATTCAGATTTCTCCAGCTTCCTCATTTCCCCTCCCCCCACCTTGTCTCAGTCGGTTCCCTCAACTCAGCACCGCCCTCCTAACCTGCAATCCTCTTCCTGACCTCTCCGCCCCCACCCCACTCCGGCCTATCACCCTCACCTTGACCTCCTTCCACCCATCCCACCTCCATCGCCCCTCCCCCTAGTCCCTCCTCCCTACCTTTTATCTCAGCCTGCTTGGCTCTCTCTCTCTTATTCCTGATGAAGGGCTTATGCTCGAAACGTCGAATTCTCTATTCCTGAGATGCTGCCTAACCTGCTGTGCTTTGACCAGCAACACATTTGCAGCTGTGATCTCCAGCATCTGCAGACCTCATTTTTTACCAGATAATCTCTCTGTCACACTCAAGGAAAATGACACTGAGGCAAATTATTGTTAGAATCAGCTCAGTGAGTCATAGATTCTGTTGAAACTCCTCCCATTTACAAAGCTGTAGAACAAATGTTCATCCGAAACTCTCCACCATTTCACATCACACCAATCTCCCTTTATCCCATCTTTCCTGGGAAGACTGGCTCATGTTACAGGATGCTATCGAAGTATCGACATTTCAGCATTCTGAAACCTGGGAACACATCATTCCATGACACTGTCTCTCAGTCTCCCCCTCTCTGTCTATACCCCAAACCCCTCCCATGTGGTGATATTTAAACTGAGTCCCCCGCCATCTCTCTCTGGCAGTGATGTTCACACCCACAACACCCCCTTGTCATGGCACAATGGAGGTATGGATCTGGAAATGGGTGGGAGCTGTACATCCTGTCACTTCCACCATGGGCTGCAAGTTTTCCGCACACTGGGCAGGGATCTAACACAGTGTTACTGAAAATTTGGGGTTGTGTACACAGCCCTACACGCTGGGAGGGTAACTGCTCCTGGGTTACAGATCAATGCACTGGGGTGGTGTACACAGTCTTACATACTGGGAGGGTAACTGCTCCTGGGTTACAGATCAACGCACTGGGGTGGGGTACACAGTCCTACATGCTGGGAGGGTAACTGCTCCTGGGTTACAGATCAATGCACTGGGGTGGGGTACACAGTCCTACATGCTGGGAGGGTAACTGCTCCTGGGTTACAGATCAATGCACTGGGTGGGGTACACAGTCCTACATGCTGGGAGGGTAACTGCTCCTGGTTTACAGATTAGATTACTTACAGTGTGGAAACAGGCCCTTCGGCCCAACAAGTCCACACCGACCCGCCGAAGCGCAACCCACTCATACATTTACCCCTTACCTAACACTACGGGCAATTTAGCATGGCCAATTCACCTGACCCGCACATCTTTGGACTGTGGGAGGAAACCGGAGCACCCGGAGGAAACCCACGCAGACACGGGGAGAACGTGCAAACTCCACACAGTCAGTCGCCTGAGTCGGGAATTGAACCCGGGTGTCAGCACTAGTTATCACTGCACAGGTCGTGGTGCTGGTCAGACTGTCTGGTTGAGGTTTATAGATAATACAATGATGTGGGATGTGCAGCTCCCCGTGCTGGATGGATATTTGTCCCAGGTTCCCACATTAGTGCCCTGCTGTGGTCTGCACAGCTCCCCGTACTGGATGGATATGAAGCCTGTGCACAGTAGATCATGTTGGTGGGTGGATGGGGGGACAGGTGATGGACAGGTCACGGAGCTCCACAGGACATTCTGTCCCCAACATTCTGTAACTGCCATTCCCCGGAACGTTCTGTCCCTGACATTCTATAACTGCCATTCCCCGGAACGTTCTGCCCCTGACATTCTATAACTGACATTCCCCGGAACATTCTGTCCCCGACATTCTATAACTGACATTCCCCGGAACGTTCTGTCCCTGACATTCTATGACTGACATTCCCCGGAACGTTCTGACCCGACATTCTATAACTGACATTCCCCAGAACGTTCTGTCCCTGACATTCTATAACTGACATTCCCCGGAACGTTCTGTCCCTGACATTCTATGACTGACATTCCCCGGAACGTTCTGTCCCTGACATTCTATAACTGACATTCCCCGGAACGTTCTGTCCCCGACATTCTATAACTGACATTCCACGGAACGTTCTGTCCCTGACATTCTATAACTGACATTCCCCGGAAAGTTCTGTCCCTGACATTCTATGACTGACATTCCCCGGAACGTTCTGACCCGACATTCTATAACTGACATTCCCCGGAACGTTCTGTCCCTGACATTCTATAACTGACATTCCCCGGAACGTTCTGTCCCTGACATTCTATGACTGACATTCTCCGGAATGTTCTGTCCCTGACATTGTTTGTGAACGGCCAGACGTCAGTGAATTGAACAAACGATAAGATCCCGAGGGAAGAGATTCCGTTCCAGGGAGAAGGAGATACTGTTCCGAAGGCCCCTCAGGCAGTTAAAGGGGTGAATACGTTTTCCCTGCATTTACATTTCTTCACGACACAGGATCTACCACAATTTAGACCAAAATACAGAAAATTCCCAAACTCCGTTTGTCTTCAGGAAACTGGGAGAGAATCCTTCAGGACAGCAACGTTTCCACCCTCCGTATCAGGAACTGGGAAGGAGTGACCTGTGTCTGCTCTCGAGTGATTCAGTGTGTGGGAATGTTCTAGAAACCATCTGTCCTTATGGATGTGTCTCTGTGTGTTTGGGGAGGACGGGTTTCTTGTGGTTTATGTCACATTTTTGTCAGTAATACTGACCTTCACATTTGTTATTCCAGCTCCAATTATTTTAATAAATCCCTGAATACAGTGACACATTTGAAAATCTCACTGGGTCCCCAATCAAACGGGTCCCTTTGCCTCCAGGCTGATGGATAATGGGTTTGTTTTCCTTCCTCACAGTTAACGTAGTGACCATCTACGTCCTGCTTTATAAAGATTGTGGATTGTCTCCATGTGTCAGACGTTACCTGGGGGCCATGGCAGCGGCGGATCTCCTGGTCATTATCCTCGACCTGATCCTGAGACACATTCCCATTGTTTTTCAGGAACAGTTTTATTTCCTGAGGTACTCCGTCCCGGTGTGTAATATCCACGCCGTCCTGCTTTATGCAGCCACTGACTGCTCTGTCTGGTTCACCGTCACTTTCACCTTTGAACGGTTTGTGGCCATTTGTTGCCCGAAGCTGAAATGTAAATATTGCAGTGAGAAAACAGCGGCTGTGGTTCTGGGATCAGTGACTGTGCTGAGCTGTTTAAAGAACATTTTCTGGTATTTTATGCTCACGGCTCGGTATTTGCTGGGGAACGACCCCTGGTTTTGTGATATAACAGACGCTGCTCGTTACTCCATGGTCTGGGTCACAATCGAGTTCCTCCACCACATTCTAAACCCGTGTGTCCCATTTCTCCTGATTCTGCTGCTCAATGTTCTCACCGTCAGACACATTTTAGTGACCAGCAGAGCCCGCAGGAGACTCCGCGCTCACAGCAATGGGGACGCTCAGTCTGACACTGAAATGAGAAATCGAAAAAAATCCATCATTTTACTGTTTGTGATCTCAGCCAATTTCATCCTGTTATGGACAACGTTAATGCTGTATTCTATATGGACCCGGATGGATGATATTGGGTATGGGTCTGTGTATCTCCATCTCTTTGTGCAGGAATTGGGCTTCATGCTGCAGCTCCTCAGTTGCTGCACAAACACCGCGATTTATGCCGTGACCCAGACTAAGTTCAGGCAGCAGCTGAACAATGTGCTGAAATATCCCTTCACCCAAACCCATCCATCCATCAAATTCCCTCATTAATCACACCATCCGGGATTTTCTCATTTCAGTTCAGTGTTTCAGCGATGGAGCAGCCTGGCGCTATGGTAACAGACTGAGGGTAGCGCTGGTTTGTCCATCCTTATCCCACAGGGGGGTTACAGGGAAACATTTCAATGTTTCTCACAACTCAGGGGCCAGTGAGAAAAGGCACCATCCCACTGACTGCATCCATCACTTCTATTTGTAACCAATAAAAATGTGGATTAAAGCGTGCCGAGCAGCAGAGGGACCGATGTTGTTGTGTGTCTTTGTGTTGGAGAAGCTGAGCTGGAGAGAGACAGACTCAGCCCCAAGTCCTGGTCCTCATGGAAGGGAAGGGGAGGGCACCGCGCCCTGGGCTCAGGAGCTGGTTCTAACTCCCTCTGTCCCCCCGACTCCAAATCTGGCCTCCCCATTACCTCTCCCCTACTCTTTCTCCTCAATTCTCTCTCTCTTTCAGCACACACTCTCTTTCTCAAACCTCACCTCATCCCACTCTCTCACACCGCCCCGCCAACCTCGGTTTCTCCAACTGCCTCCACTTTCCCTCTCCCCCTCTTTCTCTCTCATGCCGTCTCTGTCTCCCTCCCACAATTCCATCTCTCCCCCATTTTCGCCACCTCCCACATCTCACCCCCACCCACCACACGCAGCCTCACCCCCAAATAGCCCCAGTCTCTGGGTCAGAGGGAGAGGGAAGGACCAGGGAGACAGAGCATGTCAGAGAGACAGGGAGGAAGGGACAGGAGGGGGAGAGATTCAGTCAGAGGGTAAGAGACGGAGGTGGGAAGAGAGAGACACCGAGGGATATGGAGAGCTAGAAGGGTGACAGACAGAGAGAGAGAGAGAGAGAGAGAGGCGAGAGAGGCGAGAGAGAGAGGAAGAGAGAGAGAGAGGCGAGAGAGAGAGAGAGAGAGGTGAGAGAGAGGCGAGAGAGAGAGAGAGGCGAGAGAGAGGCAAGAGAGAGAGAGAGGCGAGAGAGAGAGAGATAGAGAGAGAGAGAGGTGAGAGAGAGAGGGGAGGGAGAGAGAAACGGGAGGAGATAATGAGAGAGAGGGGCGAGAGAGAGATTGAGACTGAGAGAGGGGCGAGGGGGCAGGAGAGAGAAAGAGACAGAGAGAGAGGGACGACGAGAGAGAGAAAGGGGGCAAGAGAGATAGGGGAGGGGAGAGAGAGAGAAAAAAGACAGGGCAGAGAGAGAGGGGTGTTGGGAGATGGGGGCAAGAGAAAACGGGATGGCTAGAGAGATAGAGGAGTGAAGAGATAGAGATAGAGGTACGAAGAGAGAGGGTTGAGAGAGGGAGCTGAGAGAGAGGGTGGGGAGAGAGAGAGAGAGAGACTGAATGAGAGAGAGCAAGATCGAGACAGAGAGATGGTGAGAGAGTGGAAGGGCACAAAAGAGAGATTGGTGTGCTAGAGGGCGAGAGAGAGAGGGAGGGGGCGGGCGAGAGAGGGAGGGAGGGAGGGAGAGAGAGAGGGAGGAGGCGACAGAGAGAGAGGGAGGGGGCGAGAGAGGGGTGGGGCGAGCGAGTGAGGGAGGGGGCGATAGAGAGAGAGGAAGGGGCGATAGAGAGAGTGGGAGGGGGCGAGAGAGAGGGAGGCGGGCGAGACAGAGGGAGGGGGCGAGAGAGGGAGGGAGCGAGAGAGAGAGGGATGTGGCGAGAGAGAGAGGGAGGGGGCGAGAGAGAGAGGGAGGGGGAGAAAGAGAAAGGGAGGAGGTGAGAGAGAGAGAGGGAGGGGTGAGAGAGAGAGAGACAGAGGTGAGCGAGAGACAGAGGGGGTGAGTGAGATAGGAAGGGGGCGAAAGAGAGAGGGGGGGACGAGAGAGAGAGGGAGGGGGCGACAGAGAGAGAGAGAGAGGGAAGGGGCGAGAGAGAGAAGGAAGGGGGGTGAGAAAGAGGGAGGGAGCGACAGGGAGGGGAAGGGGGACGAGAGAGAGAATGCGAGGGCCGGCGAGAGAGAGAGAGAGAGGGAGGGCGATGAGACAGAGAGAGAGAGAGAGGGAGGGGGCGAGAGAGAGAGGGAGGGGTGTGTGAGAGAGAGGGGTGCGTTAGAGGGGGAGGGGGGTGAGAGGGAGGGGGCGAGAGAGAGAAGGAGGGGCTAGAGAGAGGTAGGGGGTGAGAGAGAGAGGGGGTTGAGAGAGAGGGAGGGGGTTGAGAGAGAGGGATTGGCTGAGAGAGAGAGGGAGGGGGACGAGAGACAGGGAGGGAGGGGGAGAGAGACAGGATGGGAGGGTGGGCGAGAGAGAGAACGGGAGGGGTAACAAGAGTGCGAGAGGGCACGAGAGAGAGAGTGAGGAGGACGTGAGAGAGAGGGAGGGGGATGAGACAGAGAAGGAGGCGGCGAGAGAGAGAGATGGGGGCGAGAGAGAGTGAGGGAGGGGCGAAAGAGAGGGGTCGAGAGAGAGAAGGAGGGGGATGAGACAAAGGGAGGGGCCGACAGAAAGAGGGAGGGGTACGAGAGAGAGGGAGGGGGTGACAGAGAGAGAGGGAGGGGATGACAGAGATGGAGGGCGAGTGAGAGGGGACGAGAGAGAGGGATGGGGACGAGAGAGAGGGATGGGGACGAGGGATAGGGAGGAAGCGGGTGAGAGAGAGGGAGGTAGGCGGAGAAAGAGAGAGCAGGAGAGAAAGAGGGAGGGGGTGAGAGAGAGAGAGAGAGGGAGGGGGGAGAGAGACAGAATGGGAGGGCTGGCAAGAGAGAGAAAGGGAGGGGGACGAGAAAGAGGGGGAGGGGTGAGAAAAGGAGGGGTTGGGGACGAGAGAGATACAGAGGTGAGCAAGAGTGTGGGGGCGAGAGAGAGAGGGGGAGGGGGATGAGGCAGAGGGAGGGGACGAGAAACAGAGGGAGGGGGAGGAAAGAGAGCGGGAGGGGAAGAGAGAGAGAGAGGGAGGGGACGAGAGAGAGGGAGGGGACGAGAGAGAGGGAGGAAGGGGTGAGAGACAGAGAGGGAGGTGGAGAAAGAGAGAGAGGAGAGAGAGGGAGGGGGAGAGAGAGAGAGAGAGAGAGAGCAAGGAAGAGTGAGAGAGAGAGGGAGGGTTTGAGAGAGAGAGGGAGGGGTTGAGAGAGAGAGGAGGACGAGAGAGGGAGGGGGCAAGGAAAAGAGAGAGGAAGCGGCGAGAGAGATAGAGGGGGGCGAGATAGTGAGAGGTAGGGGGCTAGAGACAGAGAGGGAGGGGGCAAGAGAGAGGGGGCGACGGAGAGAGGGTGGGGGGCGAGACAGAGAGGGAGGGAGCGAGAGAGAGAGAGGGAGGGTCGAAAGAGAAAGGAGACGCGAGAGAGGGACGAGCGAGAGAAAGTGAGAGGGCAAGAGAGAGAGGGAGGTGGACGAGAGAGAGGGGAGCTCGAGAGAGAGAGAAGGGGGCGAGAGAGAGAGGCAGGGGGGCGAGAGATAGGGAGAGGCGTGAGAGAGAGGGAGGGAGGGGGACGAGAGAGAGAGGGAGGGAGGGGAACGAGAGACAGAATGGGAGGACAGGCGAGATAGAGAAAGGGAGGGGGACGAGAAAGGGAGGGGGTGAGAAAAGGAGAGGGGGCGAGAGAGAGAGAGAGGTGAGCAAAAGAGTCTGGGGCGAGAGAGAGAGGGGGAGGGGGATGAGACAGAGAGAGGTATCGAGAGACAGAGGGAGAGGGACGAGAGAGAGAGAGGGGGTGACAGAGATGGAGGGGGGCGAGAGAGAGGAGGGGGACGAGAGAGAGGGAGGAAGGTGGTGAGAGAGAGAGAGAGAGAGTGAGGCGGAGAAAGAGAGAGGGGGAGAGAGAGCGAGGGATGGGGAGTGAGAGAGAGAGATAGGGAGGGGTTGAGAGAGAGGGTGGGGGTGAGAGAGAGAGGGGGGACGGGAGAGAGAGGGGCGTGGAAAGGAGAGAGGGAGGGGGCAAGAGAAATAGAGATGGGGCGAGAGAGTGAGAGGTAGGGGGCTAGAGCTAGAGAGGGTGGGGCAAGAGAGAGAGGGTGGGGTGCGAAAAAGAGAGGGAGGGAGCGAGAGAGAGGGAGGGGGCGAGAAAGAGAGGGAGGGGGACGAGAGAGGGAGGGAGGGGACGAGAGAGGGAGGGGTGCGTGAGAGAGCGAGGGAGTGGTGCGAGAGAGAGAGGGATGGGGCGAGAGAGAGGGACGGTCGAGAGAGAAAGGGAGAGGGGCGAGAGAAAGAAAGGGGCAAGAGAGATGGGGGCGAGAGAAAGAAGGGGGTGAGAGAGAGAGGGAGGGGAGAGAGAGATGGAGGGAACGAGAGAGATGGGGGGGGCGAGATAGTGAGAGGGAGGGAGCGAGAGAGAGAGAGGGAGGGTCGAGAGAGAAAGGAGGCGAGAGAGAGAGGGAGGAGCGAGAGAAAGAGAGAGGGCGAGAGAGAGAGGGAGGTGGATGAGAGAGAGGGGGGCTCGAGAGTAAGAGAAGGGCGCGAGAGAGAGAGGCAGGGGGCGAGAGAGAGGGAGAGGCGTGAGAGAGAGAGAGGGAGGGAGGGGGACGAGAGAGAGAGGGAGGGAGGGGGACGAGAGACAGAATGGGAGGACAGGCGAGATAGAGAAAGGGAGGGGTCGAGAAAGGGAGGGGTGAGAAAAGGAAAGGGGGCGAGAGAGAGAGAGGTGAGCAAAAGATTCTGGGGGCGAGAGAGAGAGGGGGAGGGGGATGAGACAGAGGGAGGTATCGAGAGACAGAGGGAGGGGACGAGAGAGAGAGGGAGGGGGTGACAGAGATGGAGGGGGGTGAGAGAGAGGAGGGGACGAGAGAGAGGGAGGAAGGTGCTGAGAGAGCGAGAGTGAGGCGGACAAAGAGAGAGGGGGAGAGAGAGCAAGGGATCTGGAGTGAGAGAGAGAGGGAGGGGTTGAGAGAGAGGGTGGGGGCGAGAGAGAGAGGGGGACGGGAGAGGGAGGGGGCGCGGAAAGGAGAGAGGGAGGGGGCAAGAGAAATAGAGGGGGGGCGAGAGAGTGAGAGGTAGGGGGCTAGAGCCAGAGAGGGTGGAGGCAAGAGAGAGAGGGAGGGGGCGAGAGACAGAGGGTGGTGTGCGAAAGAGAGAGGGTAGGGGCAAGAGAGGGGGGGGCGAGAGACAGAGGGTGGTGTGCGAAAGAGAGAGGGAGGGGTCGAGAAAGAGAGGGAGGGGGACGAGAGAGGGAGGGAGGGGGACGAGAGAGGGAGAGGGCGAGAGAGAGAGGGAGGGGGACGAGAGAGGGAGGGGTGCGTGAGAGAGAGAGAGGGAGTGGTGCGATAGAGAGAGGGATGGGGTGAGAGAGAGGGTGGGTCGAGAGAGAAAGGGAGAGGGGCGAGAGAAAGAGAGGGGGAAAGAGAGAGAGGGAGGGGCGAGAGAAAGAAGGGGATTAGAGAGAGAGGGAGGGTGGCGAGAGAGATGGAGGGGGCGAGAGAGATGGGGGGCGAGATAGTGAGAGTGAGGGGGCGAGAGAGAGAGGGAGGGGGACGAGAGAGAGAGGGAGGGGGCGAGAGAGAGAGAGGGAGGGGAAATGAAAGAGGAAAAGAGGGAGACGGTGAGAGAGAGAGGAGGGGAGGGGCGAGAAAGAGAGAAAGGGAGGCAAGAGAGAGGGCGGGAGGGAGGCGAGAGAGGGAGGGTGCAGGAGTGAAAGGGCGGGGTCG